>NW_028322653.1:0-37711 GCF_047325235.1 Durio zibethinus
GTTCTTAACGGTGTCTCTCCATTTCAGTTCCTATTCCCTTCTCAGACTGTGTTTACCGTTCCTCCACGAGTTTTTGGCTGTGTCTGTTACATTCTTGATCCTCGCCCTGGTGTAACTAAACTTGACCCGCGAGCAATCAAATGTATCTTTGTGGGATACTCGCGCACCCTTTCAAAAATAAAGGTATCGTTGCTACTCTCCAACCTTAAATCGTTTCATTGTCTCCTACGATGTTACGTTCCGTGAGACTGATCCGTTCTATCCAGTTTCATCTAGTCCAACATCACCCGTACCAGATGATCTTCCTCTTTCCTCTACTTATCGTGTAGTTCAGCCCACTCCCACTTCTTCGTCTGCAACATCTTCTTCTTCCCCTTCATCCCTTTACTTTCTTGTCTTCCTTTCTTTCGATCGACTTCCTTGGCTTTTTTGGTTGTCATTTTTTCTTTTTCATCATTTCGGGTTCGTGAGTACGATTCTTGATGAGATATTCGCTGGTCCAATGGCGCTAGGTGCCTTCTACCTCATTCTATGGCATACTCAATGGGACCACTCTAAATGGAGCTTGGCCGAGAGAAAGTCCTTCCCAAGAAGATATGATCTTTCCGGCTACGCTTCGCGCCCATCTTTTTTTGAAGACTTATTCTTCTTCCTCCTCCTCACCCATAGCAGTTAGAGGTTCTTCAATGGCATTTCCCACGTCTCGGTGGTTACTACTATTGGATCGAGTGAGACTAGAGAGGCAGGACAACTCGATTCACTGACCACATCTTTCTAGAATAGAAAACAAGGTTTGAACACTACTTCCCTACCCACCAGTTTCTCATTTTACTGAAAATCTTACGCTACCTTCATTTTCCAGATGCCACATGAGGTGCGAAGCAACTTCTCTTTTTTGATGTATTTTGAACCCTACCTTTCTAACTCGTGTTAACAACTCTGCCTTTTCTTAACTCCCGTAGCGTAGGGAAATCTCTTTTTGGTCAAGTCTTGTTCTTTCTCTTAGGTGATAGCGGAGCTCTTCCGTAGTTATCTCAAGCGCCCTAGTCTCATCAAAAGAGAGGGCATAGGACTCAAAGCACTGATCCTCTTTTCCGTTTACAGATGAGAAGGATAGTTGATCCGAGTTGCCGCCAAGGCATAAAAAAAGAAAAGGAATAGGTCTATTGGGCGAGTGTCGGGAGTCTAGTTGATGGATGCCATACTTTCCATTGAAGTTGATAAGAAAGACTCCAGCCTGCACCAAAAATGAAAGGTTATCCTCGATAATCAAAAGGGATCCACTCTTTGAGAAGATAAATACAAGACTTTTCGCTGGGAAAAAGTCGGGAGATACTCTCACAAAGGAAGGTGCTCCAGCCGGAAATGAAATAGGTGAAGCTGTCCGCCCTGTCAATTATCTACTAATAGGAACTGGAGGTTCATCCCTGTCTCAGTCTCTTCCATTTGTACTTCCTGCCCTATCTGCTGCCGAACTTCCTTCCCCTCCCACTGGTCCTGGAAAAGCTGCTTTCTGGTCTTTAGTTGCTCTCAGGCCAAGGGGGTCTCTTGAACAAGGCCTAAGAGGAAGGTCTCAAACTTTAGGAGATGACTTACCGCCCGCAAAAGGCTTTGAGCTTTCTAGCCATGACTTGCTTCCCCCCTGCTGATCTGGTCTATTGGAGAGATCGTTAAAAGCGGCCTTCTTGAAGAGGGCGAAAAGAATTCTTCCACCGGAAATTCCATAATTAGTTGTAGTTGAAGGGTTACCCACGGATGAGCTCTTATGGGCTAGTGCTTTTCCTGAGGGAGATGGAAGATCCGAAGACTCTTAACCTCATCCTGTGCAAGCCTGCGACGGCACTCCTAAAAGTAGTATTCCGCTTACTCCTTCTCCTATGAGACCCGGAACCTATGCTTTAAGAGCTGAACATTGAGGTTCACTTGGTGCTTTGTAGCTTGTGTGTCCAAGGGCTAGTATTCCCAGTGAGTCTGTCCCGCTTGGAGTGACTGCAACTAAGTGGCTCCTCTCTGAGTCTGCTTCAAACCTTCCCCCTGGAAAGACAGTATCAAGTGGGTCCTCACTAGGGTCTTCATCCTTGTCTCAATCTGGTCAACCAGGAGCCTAAGACATATTAGAACTCTTCGCCTCAGGGATTGGACTTCTAGACTATGAGTCTGGTGGCTTACTTCCAACCGTTGAGATTCCTTCCTTTTATTTTAGGAGTTGCTGACTCTCCAAGGAAGGCTTCAACGTTCTGGTGCAGGCAATTCGTTAATATTCACTGCTGGGAGGTGAGGTTTTTTTTACCTTTTGATGTGACTTCCGGTTCGGGAAATTCCATAAATAATAGCAACTTATCTTCCGACAAGAGAAGATTCCCCGACAAGCCCCTTCTTCTAGCTCAGAGTGTTGATCTAGGACCGCTAATTCCTTCTTCCTTGGGTGCAGTTAGTCCTTCCCCTGGAGCAAGCGGAGGCTCGAAAGATCATACTTAGACAAACCGAGGATGGGCGCGCTAGCGCGCTTTCCGTTTTCTCGCTGACCGAGCAACCAAAAATGAACCATCAAACGGGTTCCTAAAACAATGCCTGAAGGCAACTGAGTTGAATGCAGAGGGAGCCGAACCCTATACTCTACCACAAAGGCGGTAGAAAGTACCTAGCTGGAGCAACCAATAAGAAGGTAGTGCCAAAAGGGTTTCAGGAAGGTTACCTAGTTGACTTCCTTCGGCATCTTGCTTTCCTTGTGATTGGAGATCGTCTGGATATGATCTCTGAATTAGACTTTCCTGCTTACTTTCCTGATCTCGATGCTTTTCCTGATTCCAATGCGTTGAAGGAAGTCGATTTTGAGGTCAGAAAGGTTTTCAAAAAACCTCGAGGAGAGTAAGATTCTTCCATTCCCAAGGGAAGTCTAAAGGCCTACTAGACCTATTTCTTTCCAAAACCAACTAATTGCTATTTTAACCGGGTCGCTAAAAAGCCTTATTTCTTGGCTTTCTTGGCTCACTCTTTCGTTTAGGACTGATACCTACCTCCAGTGCAGCTTCAAAGGGTTTCACATCACTCCTAAGAACCGGAGAATATTTTATATCCCACTTCATGGGAATTGGAATACCATAGCCCCTACAAAGAGGAAGAACACAACAAGCCTCGATTCTCCATCTAGTTTGGTGAATCCCCCAACAAAGTACACTTCAGCTTCCTCGACAATCCTAAAACCAAATCCATGAGAGAGACTCCTTCGAAGCCAATCCAGAGTCCGTATCCCTCAACACAACCCTCTATAGGGATGCTGTGCGCGCGTAACGTGGTGGATTATGGGGCCAGAACTCCGCAATGTTCCTATAAGCCGAGTACAAAGGTCTTCCATCCAGATTATGACTAGAGAGAATTAAGGCAGAAAGATGTGCCTTTCCTTAGTTGGCTCTTATTATCAACCAAAAAGGCTGAACACAAAGAACACCTTCAGGATCCGAGGCTCTCTCAATACAAAAGAGAGTACGATGAAAGAACAGAGAGATTCGGCTAAAAGACCGCCTATTTACTCAACAAAAGATAGTTCTCAACTACTTTGTATAGGGTCCTTCTTGTTTAAGGGTGCAACAGCGGTGGCCCCTGTACGAGTAGCTCTGGATGGGAGAGTCCCGACGGAACTCTCATAGATAACCTGGTATTCCTTCCTTTCACTACTGTCAAGCTAGATCCTAAAACGGAAGACAGGAGTGGCTTCCCCGTGGAAGAAGAAGATGCTAATGGAGTCCTTCAGCTGAACTGGACAAATAGGGCTGTAGAAGCAATAGACTCGAAAATCGGTCCCCGAAGATATAAGAGAAGTTCAGCAAGCCATTACGACTCTCCAAGGCTAGTTAGGAGAAGGGAAAGAAGAGCCTAAGCCTGAACGATCTATAGTATCTCCCAAGAGGCCGATATCGGAGTCTTACGCAGGCACATCACACCAGCAATCGAAACTCCATTATTCAGATAGACTGAAACTGAGGATTGTATGTACGCTTAGAATTTGTTTTTAAGCTACTGTTCGTTACCCTCGGGGAGACACTCCTCACCTCAAGGTTCGGAGATGGCTATCCGTGTCTTCATCAACTAAAGGAATGGAGAAGTCCCTATTCTATTCCATCCCTTGAATTGAGGCGGGATGGTCTTGCAGAGCCTCAACCACTTCTGATAATTACAATGAAACGGTTTCTCGTGCATACCATAAGGAAAACAGAGAATACCATTCAATATGAGTATCACAACAAACACCTTTCACTCTAAAGAAAGACAACAATTCGTTAGCCGTTACGAGAGTGTCCCTTACCCAAGGTTCACTCTCTAAACTGGGAAAGGAAACCGTTTCGTGGCCAATACCCATTAGCCACTCACTCTCCCTTTCCTCTTTATCGTTCGAGCGCCATATGCACAATGGCTCTCTCACTCCTTCACTTCACAGTATGATAATGCAAATGAAAAAACATATCATCAACACTATAAGGAAAGCAGATACTGGCATTCAATACTTTTATCCGAAAAGACAAGACAGCAAAGAAAAGAAAACAAGAAGATTCCTCAAGAAACTACTTCTGATAATGAAAGTGAAAACCCATATCAGGAATACAAGAATGCTAATCGAGAATAGACTTCAATACTGATATCCAAAAAGAGAAGACAATAGAGAGAGATACAGGAACTAGAAATCGGTTACCTTGACTTGCCTTGCCTTATCGATCGTGTGCCATCCTCCAATGGCCCACTCTCTCCTCTAGCTCCCTTAAGAGACTAACTCGAAAACAGCTAGATATCGTAATGCTAATTCGAATAGCGTATCGATAAAGGCCATTAACCCCTCCGTTCACCTTCGGTTCACTCCGGATAGATACCATGAATCGAACTCGCTGTCTGGTTCTAGTAATTGCATAAGTGATCACAGAAACATCTCAAGGTCAGAATGTGATTGGTACTGCTCGGTGCCCTAAACATGCCATAAAGGGCTAATAGCTTCTACAGCGGGTTACGATTCCTGTAGGTAAAACCACGCGGCCTAGCGTTCCTCTTCTAGGTTGGGCGTACCGAACACTTATTTAAAGCTCTCCCCATAGCGAACTCCAAGCTCAGAGAATGAGTAGCGGAAGAACGACACAGAAATGTCGTAAACCGTAGGAATCCGAAAGGAGAGGTCCGAAAGGTGACAAGAAGGCTGTGATCGCAGGAAGACACCTCAAGCTACGGGTTTACACTTCTCTGCGCTTCTTCCCTTGAGAAAGGAAGGAGCATGCCATGTTATACTAGACGCTGGCTCCATACTCCGTCCAATGCTAGTATGAATTAGGTGAAGAAAGCTATCAAGCATTTTTCACTTTAGTCCATACTAGTACTACGGAGGTGAAGTAGAGAGGCAACGGCCCTCGCCACCTTGTTTCAGTGTATAGTTCCGGGGAAGGGTACGAGTCTCTTTTACTATCCCTCAACATCTGAGTCGGGAGGGAAGGCTAGTAAGACCTCCAGCAAAGGAAAAAGAGACAAGTCAACCCCTAAAAAGAAAGAAAGGTAGTTAAAGGACGATCCTTCGCCGCGAGAACTCGGGGGAGCTACAAATATGGAAAAGAGAGAATGGTAGTCACGCATGCGGGAAAGACTAAAAATGAAAGCAAGCAACTAATAGACTTCGCGAACTCCTGAAAGTACTCTATCTCGCACGCATACTACTGACGGAAACAATACATACTAGCCATACGAGTTCGGTTCACCTGCACTGACAGCCGCTTAGCAACTAAGCCCTAATAGACACTAATTAACCAATAGCTGAAAACCAATACTAAGCTTGCTAATGTCGTCTAACTTCCTTCTCTTCTGTCTTAGATAGGCTTGAGGGTTCTACTCAAGAGAGGTCCGTTGCACAAGTGCCGCGCGGGCAAGTTAGCTAGGCAAGCTAGTTGTCCGTGACAACAGGTATCAGAGCGAGGTTGTGCTTGGCGCCATGGCATCCTCAAAGGTTACTGACCCAAGGCCGTCTGACGATCAACCTAAGAAGAGGTCCAAGTCAGCGGAACGTGTAGCATTGGAGACAGGCGTGGGAGAATTGAAGCTCAATGTGGCGGATGGAGAGGAAGATCTTAAGGAGCTTGAAGCCAAGCAAGAAGGACTTGAGAGTGCCTTCGACGATTGCCTTGGAGGAGGTCAAGGCAGGGATGGCTCGTGTGGAGACATCACTCAAGGAAGAAGTAGAGGGGCTCAAAGCTACTAATGAGGAGCTGAGAATCAAGGTTGCAATCCTTGAGAGGTAAAAAAACCTGGTATGTCTCGGGCGATCTCAATCGCTTTCCCAACATGCTCGTTACAAGGATGATCGGAGATCTTTTTTAGAACGTCGAATAGAGCGTGCATCTTATCCCTAGAATTAGTTTGCAGGACCTTCAGTTAAGTCGGCCAGGAGGAGATTTCCGTATCGAACAGGCGGAGCTGTTTTTGCAGCTCTTCCCCTATAGCAGTTCCTAAACAGACCAGCCTTAGGCCTCTTCAGCTAATAGATGTGTCAAAGACCGTTGCCAGCTACTGCTACTGCTAGTCGCAAACCTTCTCTTCCGAAAGAACCTATTTGCCCATTCTTGTTTGCAGGACAAATGCCACAGACGGTAGCAAAGCAAGAAAAGAAGGAAGAACTCGCTTTCGCTAAGCACCAAGGCTTCTTTCACTTCTCAATCAAAAGAAGGTTTAAGAACTCGGGCTAATTCCATTCCAGTCTTCTTAGCAGGGAGAGAAATGGATTGCTTTGGATGGTTCCTTCCGCTACCTTTCCCCCAGGTTATTTCATACCCATATCAACAAGGTAACAAGGGGCGAAGCGGAAACCCTCGGAGCTACTTAGCTACTTTTTGGGAAAGTGGCCTGAGAGTGCTGGGACAAATCCCTATCGTCCAATCTCATAGGATGGTCACAATCCCGATAGTCAAATATCAGGAATCTATCTTCCACTGGCTGTGACAAAGACATATCTGCTAGAACGACCTTCTTTTTATTTATTGCTTGCTCTTGCTATTCTGTAAGTATTGCTGCCATTCTTGGGAGTCTAGTAGGGAATTCCGTACGTAAAGGAGTCATGTGACTAAGTGGCAATGCCTTTCTTTCTCTGTCTGTTGGTGTAAGAGCACCTTCGCAACTTTCGATTCTTCTATTTCCGAAGTCGGATAAAGGGAAATGCTTTTTTCTAAGCGGAGTGTAACCGCTTTCGCTTTCCATTGCACCTGCCCGTCGAGTAGTCTAAGGATTCCAAGGCTTGTCTCCTGCTTGGATTCGTCCCTTTTCTGTTCGTGTAAGAAACCCACCCCAGGCAGGAGAGGGCCCGAGGTCTCAAGCCTTCCCTCACTTGGTGCATCATTAGTTGGAGCTGGCTAAGCTGCCCATCCCAAGCGGATAGATTAGCTCGTTCTCCTGCCATCTCTCATAGAGCTGAAGGAGGCCGTCCAACCCATCCTATCAGTTCCATCTCGCATTGAGAAACCTGCCATTCGGAGTCAGTCTTTGGGACCGCCCAGCACAGCGTAGAAGGGGTTGGGTCATCGGACCTCCTTCAAAGGTTGGCGAAACGGGTTGCTAGTTGTGTATCGCCGCTCCATAAGTCCAGCCAGAAGAGGGTAGACTTCCCATCACCCACCACCTAACCTTCTTTAGAAACCTTTCAAAAACATCCCTCCATCCAAGCCAGAGGTTAGACCCAGCAGCCCTCTTAACCCCCCCAAGTCTCAAAATGTGACCCGCCCACCAACCCTTCTTTCTCCTTGAAGATGGAGATTCAGAGGCGTTGAGATTCATTGATTAACCTCCACCACCATCTCCCAAGATGTGCCTCGTCCAGAGAAATAATCTGTCTCAGCCCAAGTCCCCCCATGCTCTTGGGTTTGAAGACTTCCTCCAAAGCAAGTGGACACCCGCCCTTTGCTTCCTCTCAACCTTTCGCTTCCCTGCTCGCTTCATAAAATAAACGTAGCTCAATCCGCAAGTGGGGCATGTCAAAGACGTTTTCCGCTAGATTACAGTTAACCCATGAGGACTCCCCAAACCAATGGGAATGGGCAGCGAGTGAGTACAAGAAGTACAGGGGCCACCTCACCTATCCGTCGCTGATGCCAAATCAAAGAAAATAATCTGTCTTTGCGCCTTTTACTTGACGCAAAGGACCTTCCTGATTGAACTTCGAAATTCTTCGAAGGAGCCAACCAATCATGAGATAGATGGTCGCAACATGCGCTCTTTGACATAATTACAAAATAGCGAATATCCTCCTCTTGCCTCCCCCCTCAAATCCCCAGGCCCAAAGAGATAGGGCAACTAAGTTTTTGAGGTATCTTTGGCCCAGGTCCAGAATCAAAGAGCTGGATCTCATAAAACACTTTGATCATTACAAAGGCATACCTCACGCGCTCTGGCCATAAAGCACCTGGTGACATGTGCCACCCCTTTTCATGAGTGAACTTCACCAGAGCCGCAAAGCCAGAGAACTCAAACTGGAAGGTAGGAAAAGAAGACGAAGTCTTAATCCACTTCTTAACAATCTTGTCTCCCGTCTCCCACGTTATCCCCTTTTCCACAGGGGATACTGGACAGCCAAGGTAAATAACGATCTGTCAACGAGGTAAACCTTTCAGCCACCCCATCAATAAAGCGAACTACCTCAGGTTATTGTACTACTGGCGTGACCATAAAGTCAAATGTGCTCTTGGTCTTTTGTTAAGACAAGACGACCCGCCGAAAATTAAGATAGATAAAGCCAGCCTGACTAACCTATTGCAAGCAACCTCATCATCACGCTTCTGAATTTGATATCTATGAAAGGAAGGTATGATGCGCGGAAGGCCCGGCCTTGTTAGGAAAATGGGTACAGGTAGAGCATCAGGGAAAACCTCCATACGCCACTTGTAAGGACGATGTGCCGCTTCTTTCAAATAAAGCGCGGCCTACAAGGCCGACGAAGAGAGCGGTATAGTCGAAAGACCTCCTTTGCGAACAGGTGTATTGCTATACATCTTTCTTTAGTGAGGTCATCGAAGATGATCAAGGAAACCTTGTAGCAAAGCCCCTTCCGAGAGTCTTCCGAATACTCTCTGCCAACGTAGGCGAGGAAAAACCTTTTCGATTATTATATCGAATTAGTCTCCATTCGATTCGACTATTTCACTAAGAAAGAAGAGATGTGACCTCGACTTTACGCCTCCCCGCCCCAACAATGTGCACTGGTCGACCCCCTAAGAGTAAGAGCAGCCTTTAGGCATAGTTCCCATTCATCTATTAGATAGATGATGAAAGGATGACGAAAGGTCGTTTTTTGTTCGTAGTTTGGGGAGCCCAGCTTATCTTATGTCGGTATGGCCGGTGTGGTCCGTTAGCTGGTAGGGGCTCATGGATGCCGACAAGGAGTTCTTTAATTTCACTTTAGGTATTACAAGCAACCTCGATTTCAGCAAACCTCTAAATCTCCTCTTAGCCCAGCGGCGAATTCGACAAATGCACGCTCACTCAGTAGCCGGATAGAAATCCAATTGGTGGGGTAGGGGCCAGAGACCGAACTTTTGGACATTTTCCCTTCACCTGCATGTAGGTAAGGCGAAGAATCCATCCCTCGTACGAGGAAAGCATTCGGAAAAAGCAGCCAAATGGTCAACCCGCTGGCGTAAGATCCATTCCGAACTTGACGAGCAAGAAAATGCACTTCACTTGTGCACTGAAGGAGAAAGAGAGGGGGAATTTAATGCGCTGCACCTCAGGTCTGTGATCCATGGATCTCCGATCGAAAAAACGAGCCTATCTGTCGACGATAGAAGATACCTATTCCTGCAATTGCACTTAGTCCAAGCTACACCCGCCCCTTCCCTTACTTTAACAAGTAAGCAAGCTACTTGACTTCCCCCCTCTCAAACTCAGTCGAGCTGGAGTTGGTCGCCTTTCCTCTCTTTACGGAAAGTAAACGACAAGGAAATGGAAAACCCGATGGGCGAATACGAAGACCGTTAAAGCATTCCCACATACGAGAGAAGGTTCCACTGGCAGGCGATCGTTCCCACTCAATAGATGTGTATCGCAAAGCAGGTCGACGCCAGAAACTCTTCCTCAAGCAAGGCAGCCCATAGATAAGTAAGCGTGCGAAATCGCTCAATCTCAATTATTAGCAACGGACTAGGAATGGTACTCTTCCCTACTCTAACCTCTAACTGAATTCGGACTAAGAGATTACACTCACTCAGCTAGCTCTTAAGAAAGTCTTAAGTTAGTTTAGTCATTCTTACTTCCTTTAGTCGGTAAGAAAGGAAGCTCATTAGTCCTAGTCCTAATAGTCAGACAAAGCAGCAGACAGGCAGGGAAATAAGCTCAAACATGCTATTAGTCTAACAGAGCAAGTAATAAGAGCAGGTAAAGCAAAGAGGATTAAAATGACGAGGAGCTGGCAAGGCGGAAAACTTGGATGATGGAGCACGAGTTGCTGACGGTAAGCATAGGCACTCGAGCAAACCTAAATAGCATCGAAGAGTATTGGTCAGATAATGACTAGCCTTTTCGATTAGGTTAAAACCAGACATTCCTTTCTCATGTTTTATGATCACTCACACTGCTCATATGTGAACATTCCTAACAGCGGATCAGCGACAAGACCGGTTATTCACTCTATCTCTTAATCCGTCGAATAGGAAGTCTGTCTCTCGTTCTATGAGGGCGAGTGAATCTTTTTCTAGGTGGAGAACCATTCCTTTATTGAGGTGCAGGGCGCTAAGGCTTTGCATTCTCTTTGTATGAAAATGAGACTCACTCCCGCTAGTCTTTTACGTTGTCCCGTACTTTCTCCTTGTAAAACTGTCGATCGGTATGGACCTATCCTATGTCCGTCCTGGTGAAGTTTCTCCCGAGCGAAGTGACTTCCTTTGTGTGTGACTTGAGGATGGTTCTTGCATTCTTTCCTAGTTTTCTTTTTTTCGGGTATCATTCCCATTTTTCGAAGTTGGCTAAGAGCCCTTTCCTTCTTTCCGGGATTGAAGTGCCTGCCCGCCCGGCTGGGCTCTTAACTCGACGAAAGAACCTCTTTTTCGTTTCGAACCTTCAGTGAGCGAGTACTTTGTTCTATCTTTTTAGTCTTGCAGTAGTAAGGTTCATCTTATTTTCCCTTAGTCCTAAGGGTTTCATCTCAAGCATTCCAAATCCGCATCTGTTGTCAGAATGGCTACTAGAAGGTAGGAGTTCTCATACCCAGTTAATTGATGAAGGAAAGGAGTTGTACCGCCTACTCCTGCCCTTACTAATGGGAAATAAGTTACTTGCTTGACTAATTCTTTCGAAAATGTCAGTCTATTGGTCCTATCTAATGTCATGTCAAACCTGAAAACAGAACATCGCATTCCCTTATTCCCGCGAGTAAACTACCCCGCTCCTTGCTTGGATAAGAAGAGAAAGGCTTCATTTAGAAGTTGTTTTTCTAGGTTTTTCGTCATAGAAGGGGTAGAAGGAGCCCTCATACCCGCTCTCCTCCTCCACCCCATACCTGAATAGATATAGGGTGGCCTCGCCTTACCTTAGAAGGCTACAGAAGAGAAAAAGGTGAAGCCCACCTTGTAGGGGCTTTCCCCAGACCTCTGTCCGGCCTAAGGACCGTCTCTAAGTTAGAGCTCCTGTCTCCTCACTTAGAGAGCGTACCAATCCACTTCGTTCCCCGATCAAAATACAAATAAGATTAAGCGGAATGAATCAAAGAACTGAAGAAAGTGAAAACTTCCCTCTAAAAGAAAAGAAAATTGAAACAAGATAAAATCCGTACTCTTTTTTTTTTTTTTTTTTTCGAAAAATATTAGTTCTCGAAAGTCTTCGTCTCCTTGATAGCTGGGAGTTCTCCAAAAGTATGAAAAGCAGGAGGACTTTGTACCATCCATTCCGGTGTGGTTGAATTCTGTTCAACAGCCCAAGGACTTGGAGCACATCTTTTGTTATTTCCACTGCTTGAAGTGATTGTTACGACCACGAAGAAACGACAAATCCCAACTACGGATATATAAGAGCCAAAACTGCTAAGGGTATTCCATCCAGCGTAAGCATCTGGATAATCGGGAATGCGACGTGGCATACCCGAAAGCCCTAAGAAATGCATGGGAAAGAAGGTCAGATTAACCCCGAAAAAAGTGATCCAAAAATGGATTTGACCTAAAGTTTCAGGGTATGTCCGACCAAAGATTTTACCCACCCAATAGTGAAATCCTGCAAATAAAGCAAAAACGGCTCCCATAGAAAGTACATAATGGAAATGTGCAACCACATAATAAGTATCATGTAGAGCAATGTCTAGCCCAGAATTTGCCGGGACTATTCCAGTGAGTCCCCCTATGGTGAACAAAAAGATGAACCCTACAGCAAATAACATGGGTGTTTTGTATTGTATCGAACCTCCCCACATGGTAGCGATCCAACTAAAGATTTTGATTCCAGTGGGGACAGCTATGATCATGGTAGCTGCGGTGAAGTAGGCACGGGTATCAACGTCTAAGCCCACAGTAAACATATGATGAGCCCAAACAAGAAATCCAAGAACACCTATACTGATCATGGCATAAACCATGCCTAGATACCCGAAGACCGGTTTTCCCGAAAAAGTCGAAACGATATGACTTATGATACCGGATCCAGGCAAAATGGGAATATACACCTCTGGATGACCGAAGAACCGAAAGAGATGCTGGTATAATATGGGGTCTCCCCCTCCAGCGGGATCAGAAAAGGTTGTATTAAAGTTTCGATCGGTTAATAACATGGTAATTGCCCCTGCCAGTACCGGAAGTGATAATAAAAGTGGGAATGCTGTCACTAGAACGGACCACACAAAAAGGGGTGATCTATGCATAGTCATTCCAGGCCCACGCATGTTGGAGATAGTTGTTATAAAATTGATAGAACCTAAAATGGACGAAACACCAGATAGATGAAGACTAGAAATTGCTGAATCAACTGCTCCTCCAGAATGGCTGGTAATACCGCTTAAGGGCGGATAGACCGTCCACCCAGTGCCGCTACCCACTTCTACTAAGGCTGAGCTTAATAGGAGCAAGAGACTTGGTGGCAACAACCAGAATGAAATATTATTTAATCGCGGAAATGCCATGTCAGGTGCACCTATCAGAATCGGAACAAACCAATTACCAGATCCACCTATCATCGCCGGCATAACCATAAAAAAGATCATTAAAAAAGCGTGAGCCGTTATTAAAACATTATAAAGTTGATGATTTCCACCAAGAATTTGATCGCCGGGTCGTGCTAATTCCATACGAATCAGTACTGAGAAGCATGTGCCCATCACTCCAGCAATGGCACCGAAGATGAAATATAGAGTCCCTATATCCTTGTGGTTAGTGGAGAACAGCCATCGGACCGGATTTGTCATAAAATTGATCTTCTTTCCTTTCCTTCCTTATCAGAGAGGGGCCCCGCTCGGGGCTTCTTTATTGAAAAAGGGGGAGTGAGGGGGGAAGGTCCGGAAAGCCCTCACTTTATTGATGGGACATCTTGATCCCCTTTTCCTCTAACCCCCCGTTCTGGTTCAGGAAAAGGTCAACGCAAGGATCTTACTTCGAAGCAATCTCTGGGGTTTTTCCTTATCCGAACGGGTCTTGCAAGAAAATAGGATTTCATATTGAGCTCCAAATATACGCTATTGGGATTGGGATAGGATGGCTCCTACTAGCCCCTCCTAAGAACCGCACGTGCGAGTTCCCCCGCATGCGGCTCAAGTGGCGAAGGCCCTTTCCTTCGCGCTTGGTAAGCGCTTCGCTGTAGTCAAGCTTACTGCTAGCCTATCGGCTAGAGCCAAGCTTCGACCGCGACTGCTCGTCGCTTCTGGCCGCCTTATTCCGTCACCCGAGATCCAAGTCAGCACCGGCAAAGATCTCTTGATTCCTCGCGGCCGGGCCGGCTTGGAAGCAAGCTACCTGTCGCCTATCTCACCCCCTTTCTTATTATTAGTAAGATAGGTTGCCCCTTTCCTCTTTCTCTAATAATAAGGTGAGCTTCCAAAGCTCCTTCCTTCAGCTGGGTGAGCCTTCGCTTTTTGGATCGTCTTCTGCCCAATGCGGTACCCTCCCGTTTTTTGGTTCCCATTGGGTTTACCTTGTTTACAGGTCGACCCCATGGCAGCAAGAAAAGGTGATCTTGTGCTATACTCCGGTGATCTCTTTCCTACCGAGGCACGCAAACTCCCATCGTGTCCCAGATCACATTCCGTGAATCGAAAGGGGAAGCCTACTCATCCATCAGCTCCTCTCGTAGACCGGTGCGGTTTTACGAAGCGTCTAAGCACAGTTCACTCGCGTTGATCAATCAAGAGCTTTGCCGCCACTCCTTAAGGTTACCTCTTGTATCAAACACTTCTTGCATTGTTTCCCACGCTTCATACCCCCCTCTTTCTTCTTAAGGTAAGGTAAAGGGCCGGGCATGGTGGGGTAGGAGCACCCTGTCGGAAAGATTTTTGGCTTGACCAAGAAGTCTTATGTCCTCCAAGTCGCACGGCGTTTTAACCGAAAGAACTTCTTGCGCAATTCATGCCTTTCTGTTTTTATGACCAGAAATTGTTTCTTGATTTCCATTTCAAATTGTTCTCTGGACTTTTTATCAATATGAGGTGATCGTAACACAGTATATAAGACTCGTGATTCAGGCAATCCAATCTTCCGTGTGTAAGGCGGAAGCCCCCAAAAAAGGTTTTCCATAAATGGGTGATCAAAAGATCGAATCACTATGCGTATCTTGGTGGTCGTTACTTTTGGTGGTCTTTCTTTTTGGCTGACTCCTCTTCCTGTTCTATTGATCAAAAAAAAGCATCCAGCAGCGCCACGCCAGTAGAAAGAGTGTTGCTACTAAGCGTCGCTGCTGTTGGGGAACTTGGTTGTTAACCAACGGCGCTAACCAAAACCGCCTCCTGCCGCCTAATTCAAAAAATGTTGTAGTTGGTGGAATTCATCACTAGCAAGACCAAGCTGAGTGATGTTCTGCAAAACAGAAGAAACATTTTGCAGAGTTAGATCATTCCCAAGGATGTCAGTGACCAGTTGCCCGTAGGTCCAATTAGGCTAAGGGGGATATTATGACGTTGGAAAAGGTGCTCCACCGTATCGGTTATGGCTCCCCTTGTTATATTAACCGCTGTGGTATAAAGGATATCGTTTGGCCCCGCGGGAGGTTCCCCAAACTATTATGCTGGTTTGAAATTTCATTACATAATGAGGTAAGGGCGTTTACAACTATGAGTTGGTTTTGGGGCCTTATCATGCATGAATTTCTTTTTTGACTTAACATTCATTCGCTTCTTGCTTTGAAGCGGCATACCGGAAAAAAAGCCCTTATTCGGATTCGAACCGATAACTTAAGCCTCCTTCTTAAGGGCGAACTGATCGACTCGCGTGTGTTAAGCATAAAATTTCGAGCCCTCAATCCGTTGGGCCCTTCGTGGCCCCGTTAGCTGGCTTGCCAATCAACTCATCCGACTGCCAACTGTCAACAGGAACAGGAAAGGCCCGCGACGAATGACCCGTTCACACCTTTTCTAAAGTCGTTGTCTGAAAGGCCCCATTTTTCAAAGAGGCGAGGCAAGCCCGGACCCAGAGGGAGCCCCGGAAAGAAGAGTCTATATTGGTGTAAAAAAGCGAGTTCCATCTTTGACAATATCAAATTCTCGAAGGTCCAAGACGATAAGGCAAAATCGTCTGATCGGCTTCAGCCTGAGATACCATATTCGCCGAGAGCACACTTCAAAGCGGAGGGGGCAGCTAAGCTAACATAAGGTCGGACAGAAAGAGTCCATTCATGAGTTGAGGACAGGATCTCAGATATCTGCTGGCTTATTGATGACATTCTCTCCTGCCGGCCAAAAGGAGTGGAGACAAGATAATAAAAATGAGTTGCTCGATCCGCCTTCACTTACACAATTTATTGAGTTAGACCTAACCTAAGATGGACTCAGAGGCCAATAGTTACGACTATCGAACTATCGAACAAAGGCGCTATCTAGTGTATTATAAGAAAAGGGAAGATGAAAAGAATGAAGCGGAGAAGCGGGTCTTGCAGAGCCTCTATCTACCCTACCCTAGAAATGGGTTGGATCTATTGAATGAGATCCTGGAGACAGGGCTGGGAGGTATGAGTCGAGCGGATGCAGGGAAGCCCAGGCAGAGTTCTCTAAAACAGAGGTAGTGGGCAAAAAGTAGGAAAGTTTTGATTCAATAACTCAATTTTTTCTTAAAGCAAAACAAACTAACTAGAACTGAATAAAGTAGACCTCCTCCTCCAGGGTCTTTTTTTTGTTTTCAAAATTCTCTCATAAGCAGCCTGGTCACGTTTGTTGAGCTCCTTCGAACCCGCATATGGAAAAGGATCTGCTCTTGCCGGTAGGTATGCTGGGATAGGAGGAAATGCTATTCGTGCCGGTGAATCGATAGATTCACTTTCAGCCTTACCCATTAGGTAAGTGAAGTGGAAGGCTCTGCGACCTCTACCACTAGTGCCGGATCAACAGATCATCGCCCTTGTCTTCGTCTCTTCTGGGTAAACTGCTCAACCATAGGAGAATGCAAGTCCTCCGCTCTGCTATTGATGGATCAACAGGCTCTGCAAGACCTGCATTTCAATGCGTCTACGTACCAACCTACCTTTACCAGTAAAACAGCCCCCCTTACTAGATCAAATAGGGCTATGTATTTAGATCTAGATCTAAACCCTTTCCCGGGAAAACTAGTGTTGGGTCACCATTTTCGGGCAAGAGAAAAAATGGCTGTTGTTTTGCTTCTCTATTTCCAAGCAAGCCAATTTATTCCTATCTTTAACCATATAAATGACGAGTATGAATAACGAACTGCCGTAGCCCCTTCCTCATCCCTAGTGGCCATGGATACATAGTGGCTGGTCGAGGGGTTTGCTTATTGCTGGCACTACTTCAACTTGATCGCTTCGTACTTCACATTCGATCAGCGATCAAACTAGAGGTTAGTCAATTCCCCTTCGTCCTGACCTGGCATACACATAAAAGCCCATGACTGAAGACTTTTGACGAGAGGAGAGGTTGAGCACTTTTTTATTCATAGGGGGGCGGGGGAGAAATGTGCCCAGCACGAAAAAAAAAAAAAACTTCCTCGTAGGTCGTTATATTAATCAATCGATTGGGCCGGAATTGACAGAAAGCTACATTTGTCAATTGATCGTTACCAATAGAAAGTGGAACGTAGTCCTGGGAAATTAGAAAGATCGATGTGTCAGATCGAAACCTTCTTCATTATTGGAACAAGATCGCTTCGCTTCGCAAAGCTAGGGATTGAATGGAGAGCTGCGAACTTTGATCTTGAATGCTCTGGGCAGGGCGCCTTGTACGTGTGCTTAATAGTTTGTTGGCGCCTAGCTTTCTTCGTGCATGGCTCTAGACTTATTGAGGAAGAAGTAAGGGCCTGGAATTTCTAACAACAAGAGCAGCGGCCCGCCCCACACAAAATGCTTCTACGGTTAGTCTATGATCTATGACCGTAGGTTCCATGATTTGGAATCAGCGTAAGGAAAGGGCTGGGGGCTATGCTATGTTGAGACGAGATTGAACTTATCAATTCCATGGGAATAATAATAATAAAAAGCAAAGACTAAGACTGCACTAGCCAGCTAGCCTTAACCAAAGGCTATAAGAAAGGACCGACCCTTTACCGAAGATCCCATTTTTTTATTTTGATCCTTCGCCTTCGGCCCCTCTATCTCTTTATCTCTTTCGATCGATAGGCTCTGTCTTTGAATAATGCATCATTCCAGGGCGAAAGAAAGCTTAGATTCGCATTGAATGTACCTCTAGTACATTATCAGATGGCTTGAACAGGCTTTCTTACTAAAGACAAAGAAAGATACAGACGACAAACTAAAGCAATGGACAGACAAGGGACAGACTGAGCTAGACTACCAGGAAGGGGGACTAAGCAAACCTATTTTAAATATGGAATTGGTAATCGCACATATGAGACTTCTTCTTCCTTCTTGCTTAACGTAAGGCTTGCTGCTACCTTCCCTTCCTTCTCCGTCAGGGCGGGAATCCGGATTGGACTTTGATTCCATCTCTTTCTATCTTCTCTACGTTGGGTTTCAAAAAGGGTTCTACCACAGTCGACCGTTAGGTAGAGCATTTCCTGTAGGATTGATATTCGGAATCTAGAATGAACCTCTGAAAGCTATTGGGTTTCCTGCCATGGATCAGACCGCACAGTAGGATGCTCTATTCAAAAAGTTTCTGAGTTCTAGTCCACGCGATCCATTCAAAGTCTGAGTTTTTACAAAATTCCTTCCTTACAAAGGAGTCTCGTTGGTCGTCAAAAGGAGAAAGTCGAGCTAGGGGCGGAATGTCTATCTGGCTGTCTTCCCTCCTACCCGAAAATAGATATTGTTTTGAAAACGCCTTTCAGGTAGCTACCTTAGCTCATAACTGCAAGAACTCAAAGCCAAGCTCATATGCTTAGCTGTAGCTGCAGGAAGAACTTGAATAACTCGGATAACTCCATGCCTAAGAGTTCCATCCTACCATAAGGGAATTGCCCAGGCCTTTGTGTTCCCTATCCTGCCTAAGCAGCTTTGGTTAGTACTAATGAGGCTGTCCAGGTAAGGTCTGAGTCTCGATACAATAATTGTTGTAAAAATCTTCTACGTGGTATTGCAAAGGCTTACACGATCTAAACTGATTGATCAGTTCAGGATGGTCCACTTTAGGGATCGGAGTGATGAAGGTTTGGTTCATATGTGGTGGACAGAAGGTGCTAGCAAAGCTATTCTTATTTGGTCACAAAAAGATTTACCAATGATGTCCCAATAGGTCTGATAGAATATGGTTTTAAGACCTGATGGTTAAGGAGCCTTGTAGGCTTAAATCTTTCAAACTGCAGCTTTGATATCCTTGAACAGGGCGAGGAAGGGCTCCCACATCTTAGTTATTTGACTGACTCCTCTTCTTGAGAAAGATAAAGCTTTTGATACTTTTCTTTTTTTACACCGACCAATATTCCAATAAAGGAATAGACTAAGGGGCTAGCGATACGAAATGCCATTGTTTCGTTCAATTATACGGGCTACTTAATTAGAGTAAGAGTACAGCCCATTAAAGCTAAATGGGGGATGTAATCTTCCTATTATTTAATAAAAAGAAGAAAAACTGGATTGATAAGGTTCGTTCACTCAAAACGAATTTACCTTGGGACAGGAAAAAACAAACGTAACCACACTAACCCAATTTTTCTTTCTTTACCTCGGGTCAGGTCAGGCTTAATCTTATTCCCATCAGTTCCGTCACCCTCTGCTTCTTACTCTGCTGCTACTAGTAATAGTAATGGCGGTGCTTCTACAGGTGCTGCTACTGATGCAGGGTATCGATCTCGATCTGTATATGTGGCTGGAACAGATGCCATCCACTGCCTTGCCCTTGCTCCCTCTACTGCGTCTAGATCTGCTGCTACTGGGTCTCTATATGATGGATCTCCTGTATATGGATCTTGATATGGAACCAATGAAGCTGTTAGGGATGCTACCCTTGCTTCTTAAGCTGCTATAGGTGTATCCGTATCTGGATAAGCTAGTGCTGTTGGTGATGGATCGACTTATGGATCTAGATCTCGTACTGGATATGCGACTGTCTATGCTACTAGGTACGCTACCGAAGCTGGAGGATCTGGACCTATAACTGGGTATGGATTTGATTGATCTGCTACTGTTGACTCTACTAGGTATGCTATAGGTGCATCATATAATAATGTGCATATTTTCCCTCTGAACCAACTACTGCGGATAATCTACTGGTCCTTCAACTGGCTCTACGCCTGGGACTGGATCTTACTCAGGAAGGTAAGCATCTCGCTCTTTCCTTTCTTCCACTCCTGCGGCAGGAACACGCTCAAACTTTCATTTCAAGAAGACAAGAAAAAAAGGCATCAGCTTCCTTAGCCTTAGGGGAAGCTTAGGTTGAGCTATTCCCCCTGCATACTCTTTACCAAGGTTTCCTATTCCTAGAGCGCGTTCCTTTGCACTTTTTTCCGGTCGAAGTAGGGCGAACTGTATTTTCTTTGAGATTGTACCGGTCTGATTGTGAATGTCGGCCCGCTTAGTCCTCCGATTTTGTAGGGTTTGCCGAGTCTGAGATGCCTCTCTCTGTTATATCTTTATTGATATAGATAGAAAGATCGAGCCTTTCAGTGGAAGTATGTTCCCGCTCTAGTTTTTTCTATAGAATGAGAAGAAGGATAAGCCTTCAGTATACCTTTCAAGTCTTCGTGGGACTCAGCCGAGTAGGGCTTTTCGAGCCTTAGGCCAACAACGGAAAACCTAATTCTTTGCAAACCCTTTTTCCTTTTCGAACTCACCAAGTCCGAATTCCCTTTGCTACTTTGCAAAGTATATGAGATTCCGGGGTTCATTCCTTCCATTTTGTAGAGCGGCATATTTCCTGCGAAAGTTCCCCCGGCAAGGGGTAGTGGGTCGGCTTCATTAGTTTGAGTTTCAAATTCATTTTTAGTTTCAAATGAATGATCCCCAATTCATTTGGAAAGGGTTTACTAGAGTTAGAGTACGTTGCGCGTTAACGTTTTTTTCTAATCAATGTTAGGGCAAATTGTCTTGTATTGAGGGGTTGTCCAACTGGTCCGATTATGAAAGTCGTCTAATAGCCAGTCAATCTTCTTCTTTTGTATAGTTTCAAGTCAGGAGACCAACCCCAACTGTAAAGCTGAAAGCTGGTAAAGCAGAAAAAAAACCTTTCTTCAATGAAGAGGCAAATCGTTTGAATTGGAAAATAGAGTTTGAAGGGATAATTTTGTCCCGCAGAGCTAAACACGGCATTTCCTTTAGAATTGTTTTGAATCTAGTTTATTAAGTTACCGATGCCTGGTCCAATCCAATAAAATAAATAGATGTTCTAGAATAGATTCGGATTCTAGAACTAGAAGTAGGCAAATTGCTTATTCCAATCTTCTGGCAGCGGGAGCGCATTTTTACTTTGAAGTCAAGAAGAAAGCTACACCTGCCACCGACTCTTTCAAGAAAGGAGGATGAAACCTAATCCCCTCGGGGAGTTTGAGGGTTTACCTTATTAGCTTCTTAGGGCTGGGAGCGGGGAATCCATTTCTAGTTTGATTTCTCGTGAAAGTTCCCTCCACTGGGTTGTCATCAAGGTTAGCAGATCGGGTTCAAAATCAGTAATTTAGTTACAGCTATTCCTTTTTAAGGTCTTGCAGAGCCTTGATTGAATATTGAATAGAATCCTCTGAAAAAGAAAGAAGTCCTCTGTCTCGGACGGGGCACTGGGCACTCTAGCCATCTTTCCTAAATTCAAGATTTGTAGACTAAGCACGGCAAATCAAGATCAATTCTTAGATGATCTGAAAGTTCTGTTGCCAATGTCAGTGAATCGGCTTGATATTGATATAGCAATCGCGGAGATTTCCAAACCAAGTCTGATTGCTTTCGATGTTGGCGAATCGGCTAGCTATTCTCTAGGTTTCCGTGCTCTAGCGGGGAACTCCTTTCTTTCAAAGAAGCTCTTTAGCTAGATTGGAGATAAAGAAAAAAGGCAGGGCCCTCGCAGCGGGAAAAGAAGCTTCAAGGCTGACTTTGATAGAACTACGGGAAGTGGAAAGCCCTTTTCAACCATCAGCAGGAATTCTTCAAATGGAAAGAAAGCCCGTTTATAAATTTCTAATATCCATGGAGAAGTTGAAAGAAGTGAAAAGGGCACTCTTGAACTCTACTTTTCACTTTTCCTCGATGTACCGATCTTGGATCCCGAAACCTAATAAGCCGGGGAAGCTGCGAGCGATTACGCAGCCCAACAAAGGTGATATCATTGTGATGGATGCTCTCTCCCATTTACTGAATATCATCTTTGACGACGTTTTTTTCTCCTTTTCACACGGGTTTAGAAAAGGTCGGGGTCCGATTTCTTTTTTTTTGGAAGTTCAGGGGTGGGGGCAGGTCGATAGACTAATAAAGTCTGATATCGTTGGGTGTTTTGACAACATCGATCATGAGCTACTAATCAACATAATTCAATCCGAAAGGAAAATCAACCCTTCTTTGAATTAGCTTTCCTAAGGAGGGATTTTTCTAATAACGAAAAAGGCATACCTCAGGGCAGCCCACTTTCCCCTGTTATGATGAACATCTTTCTTCACCAGCTAGATATTCGAATCAATTCCTTCATGGAAAGGGAAAAGAGCTACCGATATTGTTGGTATGCAGATGATATGCTTTTTGCTATAAAAAGCGGTGTGGACTCAGAACAGATAAACCACAGCTTGAAGAAATTCTTGTTTGAAGTTTTGCATGAACTCAAACTCGAGGCAACATCACTAGAGCTTATTCGAGGAAAGAGTAAGCCCCGGGAAAGGTTTGTCTTAGGTTTGTTTTTATCTATTAAACGTTGTGGGACCCTGGTGATACGAGCCCCTTTCAATAAATGGAAAAAGAAGCTGACTCTTCCTTTTATAATTGATAGAATGGGAAAGAAAAAGAAGACTTTGTCTTTTTTTCTGACTACGCTGTTTACGATGATCAGAGTTTATGTGGCCTACGCTTTCTGCTGCTCTTCCTATCGGGCTGAGCAAGACACTATCCGGTTCTTTAGGCATCTGTTCTACGCCAGGGCAAAAGACTTCATCAAAGCCTATAGACCCAAGGACTACTCCCAAAAAGAAAAGCTAATTCAAATCTATGTGAATCGGCTGCCTCTGTTAATAAAGGCTTATCAAAAACGGATGCCTCAAAAGGTCATCTCTTTATCGAAGGAAAGATAGAAAGTAGAAGTACGCTAGGTTCTAATTGGAGGCCGTGCAATCGCTGGAGAAATAAGGGTATATTAAGAAGAACCGGAGTATGGTCAATTTTTTTATTTTGAATTTCTTTGTTGAACAAACGGCAGGCTTGGACTACGGAGTTGGTCTCTGTAAAATAAGAAGGTATCTACCTGGAATATAGTAAGAGATAGTTGTACAGTCGGCCGCCCACCAGTCGTCGATCTCAGCCGCAGACTCCCGTCAGGATGGCTACCTGCACATGCGGGAGTCGCCAGGTCGCCCTTTATGGCGGACAGAATCTCTCCCCATGATTTCAGCCTAATCCGCGATCCCCCTTAGGTCAGAAAGGCCTCCCTTAGGAAGCTAGTGGTTGATCCTCTTTTTGGCTGGGTGGCGCATCCCTTGATGCAAGTGTTTCGTTCCCATCCGATGCTATCCTACTTTGCGAAAGCGGTCTCATTGTGGACTTCCCTGGCCGTCCTTCTAGGTCTGTAAGCTTCTCGAGGTCGTCAGATTGTTGCTTTGCAAAGTCAAGTAGTGATTCAGCAACGGATGGTGGCCCTGCGTAGCAAGCTACAAAGGGTCCAGACCTCATTACCTTTGGTAAATTCGGTCTCTCTAGCGCCGCTCTATAATTAGAGCGTCGCACATTCTTTTTCTCCAATTCGTGCTATGCTATGAGAAAGTTCTTTTTAGTTTCGTCTTCGGCCCATCTTCCCATTTCTGGTGATTGGACATCCGAACCACGATCCCAAAAGTCCTTCTTTCTCGCGCGAAAGGAAAAAGATGTTTAGTTTCCCCTCTTACCAGGGCTATACATAGGTAGAGAACGGCTCCATCTACATCCAGAGAGCTGCGCTTTGCGGCGAGCGCTGCTTTCTTCCGGTTTGACTGTTCTTGAAAGGGGGCCACCCCGGGCACCGAAAGAATAGCTCCCCGATCGCCGGAGCTTCAAAATACAGGGTGTGTAGCAAGCAGTCGTACCAGGGGGATCGCTTCTTCACTTCGATTCAGACGGCGTAACGACCCAGTCGTACCTTGGAAACATGCTAGTCCACGGCGGATAGAAAGAATCCGCGTCCCAGGCGATCCGGCCCTCTCGAAGGAACCGACAGGGAGCTCACCGAAGCGAGCGTCCGGACTAGCTACCCGGATTTACCAGCCATCGAGCAGTCGACAGACCTCGATGGCAAGTTTCTTGGCCTTCCAAGAAGGAGCGCCGGTTAGCTCCTTCCTCTGGTTGATGGGGTTTTATGCCGGATCACAAGCTTTCCCCGAGCCGATCCTACGCAATAAGGTAGCCTCAGGTACGCTTGGGGCTGGATGGAATCCTCGCTATCGCTTACCTCATGTGCTACCCGCCCCATGGCCTAGCCTAGGTTAAATTAGCATAGCGGCGTCCACAAATACACCAAATCTTCAAAGGGAAAGAAAACTCCTAAATTCAGCCGTGATCAACTATACGATACTACCAGACGCACCTTGGTACTTCCATCCGCCAATCAAGGCTAGTGGAGCGAAGAGAGCCAAAAAACGTGAGCGCCCCCACTTATTGAAAAAGCCCCTTACTATAGATAGGGCGTTAGCGCTTTAGTAATAACATAGAAAGGGGCAAGCCAAAACCTACTCCTAACAAGTTGCTGAGTTCGGCTTTCGGGGCTACCTACTTTAGGGCAACTATAATATATAAAGAAGAGCCCTCTTAGGGCCTTTTTGTTTAAGGGCTGCTCGCCTTTTTGAATAGAAGGAAGTGGGATAGCAGAGGTAATTTCGGTAAACCGATGCATGAGCTGAGGCTCCCATGTCCCGCCGACCCTCCGAAAAAGGTTGGTCGTAAAACGGCTCATAGGGAGTCAGAAGCAAGCAGAGTCAAAGGCGGGTCAAACTCACATAAGTAGAGGGGGAGACACATTCATGAAAAGCGAGAAGCCGTGTCGTGGGTCTATTTGTTAGAAAAGGCGAACATCCCCATTCCAAAACATTCACATAGGTCCTCAGGCAGGCATCGAAAAGGGGACGAAAAGAGTCTATTTACCTTTACAATATTCCGGAATGTATCATGGCCCTATCTATTCATCTTTTTCTTAAAAAAAAAAAGAGTTCCGCATCTCTCCGGGGCCGGGAGAACAAATAGGCGTGGGGAAGAGGGAGAGGGGGGCTACGAGCCCTCCCCCGTTGCTGTTTCCGGACCACCCATCCCTTCCTTCCCCTTCGCCCCGCCCGGTGAGGTCCGATGAGATCAGATCTCTCGATCGAAGTGAAGTGATAGGAAGAAAAGACTGCTGGCGGGAGATCTCTATTCATTACACCCCCTTTTTTTAGTAAGGGGAAAACGGAAGTGCGCTCCTGCGCACCAGCAGAAGGAAGGAGCTTTGGATACCTTATTATTAGAGAAAGGGGCAAGCCAAAACCTACTCCTAACAAGTTGCTGGATCGAAGTAGAACATTCTCCATCCGCCCGCTAGCAGCAGAGG
Source organism: Durio zibethinus (assembly GCF_047325235.1). NCBI lineage: Eukaryota > Viridiplantae > Streptophyta > Magnoliopsida > Malvales > Malvaceae > Durio > Durio zibethinus. The sequence continues at coordinate 25,268 of NW_028322653.1, forward strand.
GGGTTCGATTCCCGTTATACGCGATGTGGCGAAAAAGACTGAAAAACCGAGATAGGAAATGCCTGCATTAAGATTTCAAACTTGTCGTCTACTTTCAGGAAATGTTCGGAACAGAGAACTTACAATAATACAACGCCGCATTCTCCGAAGATTGAGGAACAAGAAGAGATCCATTAAGAGAAAGATTTATCCGAGAGAAAATCTTAACAGTTACATCCAATCACAAACTACACGAAAGTTGCCCCTTTTTCATGGGGATTTACCCATCACAGAGATGCACAGAGGAACAGAACGAGCTTCATATATCCCTTTTCCACTCAATCCAGAAACAAGATCGGACGTTATTCCGGTTCGTCTCCATTTTCGTGAAACTATTCCTCAAGCAAGGCAGCTGATAAGTCATCGAAGGGTTTGTGTGAATAATGAAATGGTAAAAATGAATCATTTGAAACTTTCCCACGGTGATATAATATCTTTTCAAGAAAATAACGCGAGAATCCGCGGTGAAGAAATAAGGAGATCTTTCTATATCGAAATATCAGTTGAAAAAATCATAGGCAAATTCCTTGATCACCCGGTAAGAAGGTGGAGAAGAACCAAAACAGAATGGTTCCACCTACTCAAAACGTTGAGGGGATGCCGCTTACTACTAAAATCCCGGTTTTTGCAACAGTTGCGTTCTTATATGCAAAAAGAAGACTTGGAAAGAACAAAGAAGTTTGGATCCGAAAAAGTATGCTTAGGCAGTTCCTTCGCTGAGCACAACAGAATGAAGAGGAATTTGTATCATTTCAAATCCCTATTCTTATCGAAGAGAAGGAACGAGAAAAACCGAAATCTTCCTACTCAAACAAGAAGTCCTATAGTTTACAACTCTTCTTTATATAGTAATTCGACCTATTGCTCCGCATCCCCCCATCAGTTTACTATGAAGAGAAGAATCAAAAGGATTGAACTACCTACTCATTATTCGGAGGTGAATCATAGAACACTAAAAGCTGTGGTATCTTATGTACCTAACATAGGTCACATCCCTCACGACATAAGATTGAAAGATCCAAACCTTCCTCTTCGGAGCGGAAACGGGCGTGGCCAAAACATATAAAGATCGGCGTAGTCGCTCATAGGGACATATCCATTTTTCATTCTAGTTTGATTGGTGGCGGAAGCTCTTCTGATGAGTCAGGTTCTGCCCATTCGACTGGCAAAGTTCATGAGCTGGTGTTCCTTCAATTGATCTCAATCAATGTTTTCTTTTTCATTCCGCCCGACTGAAAAATGGAATTCTTTTTCCATTTTTTTAGTCTTTAGAAAGACCGCGGAAAGCATATAATATAAAGTACCAAACAGCCCGAGGAGTAGGCTTCCCGATGCTACACTCTATTCCTTAGGTTCGGAGGTCAATAGGTTCGTAGGAGGAGCCTTATGTCGTAGGCCCTTGCCCAGTAGATAAGAAAAGATGTTCCTTTCGGGGAGGAGGAGTAGGCTAAGATCAGATCGAGAGCTTCAATAGCAAAGAGGAGGCCCCTTCCACACCCACAGCCCTCCTTGGTGCTCCGCCAAGGTGCCAGCATGTGATTGGTGCATGACCTCCATCGCTTCATCACCTGATAGACACCTCAACCGAATTCCCGATAAGCCTCTTTTGAATAGCTTACCATCATTCACGATATACCTTTTGGCCATCTTCTTTAGCTTATTCGCTTCGTATCTATCATCCGGTAAGGTTCTGTCAGATACTCTCTATATGGCTGTCTCCAATCCACTACATTGATAAAGGCACATTCTGCTCTATCGGGCATCCATGTACATTTTAGACAAGCCTCTTATCGAGCTTTTGCATCCCTAGCCATATCAGGCCAATAGTAACCTTGTCTTTGCAATCTTCTGTAGAGGTTTACCGGTTTTGTTGTCCCACAGACCTTATCATGAACTTCTTCAAGTCTCTTTGCTGCTTCTTCAACGCCAAGGCACCGAGCTAAGACCCCATCGGACATCTTGTAGTCAAAATTGCCACATAATAAAGTGAAGCACTTCAAGTCTTTCTTGGCCATGTGCACTGACGACACTGATTGCTTTAGTTCTTGAATCACAGCATGTCTCCAATCTCCTTCTTTAAGGACATCTTCATATAGCTTATCGTTAAAGTTCCATGAGCTGGAGTTCGTCGCTTGCTGATCTTAATGACAGCTTCATCTTCATCATCTTCGAACTTTATCTTTGAAGCTAGAGTGGCCAAAGAATCAGCATGTCGATTGGTAAACCTGTTGACATGGGTTAATTCCACATCAATTTCATCACACAGCTTCTGCACAAGGGACTGATAAGGTGCTAGGGAAATCTCCTTCAGTGCGAATGTCCCATCTGTCTGTCGAACCACCAAATTTGAATCACCAACCACTTTTAACTTATTGATCTTCATTTCTTTAGCGATAGACAACCCTATCGCTAAGGCCTCATATTCTGAACTGTTATTAGAGCATGGAAACTCAAATTGAAACAATAAAGATGTTGACTCTCCTTTTGGTGATTTCAAAACTATTCCTACACCACCTTCTTCCTTGGCTGTGGATGATTCATAAAAGTATAAGGTCCATTGCCCATCTTCTACTGTTGCAATCTGTTCTATCTCACCAGGAATTTCTTCAGAAAGCTCGATAGAGTCTTTTGATGGGCCAGTAGATCTGCAAAAACTTGACCCTTTATCGCTTTGGGAGTGACACACATTCTATGTCAAATTCTGACAGCTGTAACAACCATCGCGCTGTCCTTCCCGATAGGGCTGGCCTTGACAGCAAGTACCTTATCGGATTAGCCCCCACAACCAACTTTATCTTGTGCGCCAGCATATAATGTCTTAACTTTTGGGCTGCATATAAATAATATAGTTGCGCTAAACAATTTTTCTCTGCTTTAGTGTATCTAGCTTCAGCTTCTTTGAGAATTCGACTAGCATAATAGATTGGCTTTTCTTGACCATTTTGATCATCCTGTGCTAGCACTATTCCGATAGCATTATCATTGAAAGCAAGATATAGCTTAAGTTCCTTACCTGCTATTGGAGCCATCATCACTGGGGCGTTCGCTAAGGTCTCCTTGATTTTCGCAAAGGCTTGTCGATGGACCTCTTCCCATTTGTACTCCACCTTTTTCTTTAGCAATTCCATAAGAGGGGCCGATAAGGCTGCTAACCCTGGTAAGAACCTTCTCAAGTAGGAAGCTTTTCCTAAAAATGACTTCAACTTTTTCGCGCTCTGGCATATCGAGCACCGCTTTTGCTTTAGCTGGGTCTACATTCATGCCTTGTCGATTCACCAAATAACCAAGAAATTTCCCATATGTTACTCCGAAGGCGCACTTCATCGGGTTCTCATCTTCAGCTTGTATTCTCTGCATCTCTGTAGGACTCGACGAAGCACTTCCACATGATCTTTCTTTTGCTTGGATTTCACTACTATGTCATCAACGTAATCCTCCAATTCCTCATGCATCATATCATGAAAAATAGCAGTCATAGCACGTTGATAAGTAGCACCAGCATTCTTTAAACCAAAAGGCATCACTGTGTAATAGTTGTTACCTTTCGGAGTTCAGAAGGCAGTCTTTTCCGCATCCACAGGGTTCATCTTGATTTGGTTATAGCCTAATACTCATCCATGAATGAGAACATCTCATGCCCAGCTGTTGCGTCTATGAGCAGATCAAAGGGAAGTCATCTTTCGGACAAGCTTTGCTAATCCGTGGACTAAGGGATGTAGGCCTAGGAAAACTGGAAATCAAGTTCTCGGCGGGAAGGGAAGCCCGGCTGTTCGTGTCGGTAGGTGAACGAAGTCAATCCCGGGATGGAAGCCCAAGCAGCTATACTGGTATGGGTAGGCTTTCCACTCGCTTAGCTCGCCACTGGCGTGGATCGGCGTATCTGGTTCGACTAGGGCGCTTGAGAGCGAAAACACTTCCCCAGTTTAGATCGATTTTTCGTTAGTGTTGCCCTGCTGGCTGTGAAAACATCGCCCACGCAATGTAACGAACATGGGCAATGAAGGAAGTATCGATAGTAGCATCAGAAACATCGCTGGTTTCATTACTGTGGTAGACCAAACCTATCGCTTCGGGTCGAAGCCAGGTTTCATTCGAGAGGACTTAGTCTCGTTCCCATAGTTGCCCCCCAGAAACTGGGTTTCACCTCTTCCCTGTACTACCAAAAACCAGAGGCCCAATTCCCGAGGCATAGCCAAGCAAGACCCCACGGCTCAGTAGGGGGGACAATAGCAAGAAATCCCTTAGCTCGGCAATATGCTTTTGGTTGACCTGTGCCTGTTTGAATCTCTAGGTTCCGAGTGAATATCGCTCATTTCGAGCATTTAGACCAGAGAGCCCCGAACGGGATATGGTCAAAATCAAGTTGCGAGTAGGGCGGTAAGGAGACGGGGGGAAGGAAGGGAAAGGCAAAGCTTAGGACTTGCCCGGAGCGGAGAGAAAGCAGATATAGAAGAAAAGAAGAAAGAAAAAACTGAAAAAGAAACTCCAGGAAAGGCAATTTTTCGAGATGATGCCCTTAGAACTCCAACCTTTATCCAACCAACTGGACCTCAATCCAGAACTCCTACTTGATATGTTGCTTTCGCCCCCTCGATTCAAAAAGGTACTAGGCGGGATGTAAGAGATTCAGAGATTGCATTTCTATTTATCCTTACCACATTCAATTAAAAGGAACTTCAAGGAGGACTACTTTCAAACTAGTTTTTCCTCGCCTTGATGGATTTTACTTTCCCAGCTTATTACTAGCACACTCAAAGAGGGGAATACATATGACTAAAAGCCTAAAAAAAATATCCACCACTTAGGAAAAGCACTAGTCGAGGCACTGGGATATAGGGGAAAGACTCCATTTTTGGTAGGGTTTCCTAACGTTCAACCGAGAATCTAACCTATCAACAGAAAAAACAAGCGGGGTTGATTCATTTGCAACAGGTACTCGTGTTTTTACGGGTAGTAACATGGTCTTCTCCAACACTTCAGAGTTTTCGTAGCTTTCTTTCACTCCTGGTAATCATACTAAAAGGCTAGCTCGATAAAATAAAGGGATATTGTAGGGGGCAAAAGAAAAATCAATATTTCAGAAAGAAAGAACAAAACATTATTCCTCTATAGCTAGAGTCTAAATAAACAAATATTGCATTTTCTCGGGATTTTTCAATGCAATTAGAGGGTACGAAGTAGACTATTGAATATTATCATATTGAATTTCGAATTTCATAATAGAAGAAAGAGAAAAAGGTAGTCGATTCCGCGCTTCAATTTCATTCTTGTATAAAAATCTAGTGATGAAAAAGGAATTGAGAGAGAAAACCGGGGAATCACTCAATTTCCACTGCACTGGTCAAAGAATAAAAAAGAGAAGTTGCATCCTAATCCGCTCCTAGTGGAAAGATGAAAGAAAGAAGAAGCTGTGGGCGCTTCAATGTCAATGTCGAAGCCGCTCTTTCGCTGGTCAAAAGCTTTATACAATTTCCTGGCTTCCGCCTTGTCGGTGATTCGAGGCCGATGGATTGTAAAAGGAAGGGGAGAAAAATGATAGCTCGGGTAAATCCCAACTGCCTTGCGAGCATATTGGCCGAATCAAGTTCAGAACTGTACTTGGGATTTTTCTTTTCGATCACCCCACCGTAGGGAAGATCTCTTGTAATGAGGTAATTGGAGAGTACCGCCAACATCCTGGCCGTGGTGGCTTCTTTAATTTAAAAAGGTTGGTCTAAGGCACAAATCGACCGTCCTTGAAGGGAAAAAGCGAGTCCAGAGGTCTGTCCAAGGAGATGGAATAGAAGAAAGAGAGCCAAGATTGGTTTTTGGTCAATGTCATTTCTAGCCCGTGCTGTTCCTGTTGGCTCAAGGACATGACGTACCGAAGGGAGCCAAAAAGAGGGAGCATGGAGAAGGGTTTTGCCATAAACCGGAGTTTATGAGTGAAGGCTACTTGGCTAAGAGAACGTATTCGACTCAAAAAGGAAGAGGAACCCAACCCCTCGAGGAAGCTCTTTGCCTTGCCAGACCTAAGAAGGAGAGGGGACAAGACGATCGACAAAGACGGAGTTCGAAGATGCTCAACGATCAAGCATATCACCATGACCTGGTACTATAACATAGAAGAATGCCGGGCCAAGAAGGGTGATCCATTAGCACCTAGCAAGTCAAGAGTCTGGTCTGAGAAGGAATGAAGCTATCTTTCCTACGAAATGTAGGATCTATCTTTTGACCTATCATTCGATCCGTTGAACCCAAAGCTATGGCAGCTATCAAGCTTGGAGTTGTCCCTAGATACTCTATATTTTGGGAGAAAGAGATGAGTCTGATATCCCCTTGATTCTCTCTTAGATTCTACGCTTAGATCCCAGGCTGATAGGGCAGGCAGGGGAGAAAGTGTAGCGTGGAAAAGCAGACTAAGTAGCTAAGGAAGTATCCGACTCCCAGGTAGACCAGATGGAGAAGGTGCATCGGTTAACGAAGTGGGTTGGGTGATGGTGGTGATTTGAGCAAAGGGATGAGTTGCTGTTGACGAAGTTTCATTCTAAGCAACGAACGTACCGTACCTCTCCCTTCTTTTTCTTTTCTGTTTTGGGGGTTGAAGAAAAGCATACAGATTTTAAAAAGGAACTCAATGCTCCGCTAATCACTCACGAGATGTCAGAAAATGCCTTTATCTTTTATAAAGGACCATTTACGAGGTCCAGTATTGAAATCGAAAAGGAGAGGAAGAAGGACTAGACATTCGCGTAGAGGGGTTCCCGGTCTTCTTCACTTGAATAAGATTCAGTCTTTCTCGAGTAACTGATACTCTTAGTGGAGCGGAGGAAGCTAGAAAGTTGCTGTCCGAAAAAGCGATGGAAGAAGCTAGGATCGAGAAGTTTACCTTCTTCTTAACTTTCATCCCACTTGGCTTGGTGAAAGAATCCATTCCTGTAGATATGCTGTACGTGAGGAATTAGCAAAAAAAAAAGGGGTCGTCTCTATCGGAGCATTTGCAGAAATAGAAAAGACAGACCACAGACCGCTTGAACCTTGAGAAAAAAAAATGCTTCGGGCGCACTCTCTTGAGTCTATTAACTCGTAGTAGGCATGCCTATGTACACTATTACTGGTGGTCCGATACTAGGGAGTGCTGCTTGCTACCGAGAACGTAGCTAGAGAGTTACACGGCGGGCTATAGATATAGATCCCGAATAAAGCAGAGTCAAGTAAAAGTCTTCCTCGTGATGGGAGAATAAAAGTAGTGGAAATGTCAACACGAAAAGGTTTATGCTCTACTATAGAGAACGAGATTGAATGCCTAATGCTAGGCGGTGGGATTGTATTTTTTACACATATCTAAGACAAGTCTATTCCATCATTAATAAGAGGGTTCACTCCAACTCAACTACCTTTGACTCAGAAGGGTAAGCACCTCTAAATCCTTCTGGCTTTACTGGACGATCCCAATGCAAGACCTAAACCTAAGGAAGGCTATAGAAAGAGATTGTTGCAACCTTGTTGAAGCAAGATCCAGATATGGCTCATCTGCCAGAGCTAGTTCATCCGCACCATCTACGGATGCTGGGATAAATGGAGGTCTCCCATCAAAGGAGGTTGGGTATAGTGAGGGGAATGTGTTTCTCTGTCAACAAAGCAAAGGCAAGTACAATGACAGGAGTCCGGCTATACAAGAGCCCTTTCCTCAATCAAGATCCGCTGCTTTGGCTTTCTCAGCGCAAGGTGCAAGGCTTTTCTTCCTAGAGTGAGAGGCAAGTTCTTTCTCAAGTTCAAAGTGAGCGGATATCACATAGAGTGATAAGTGAATTCAGGGTTGTTCGTGGCATCTCTCGTAGGCCTGTTCCAGGGAATGCTCTAGTCTATTTCTAACTAGTGGTGGAAGCAGAATGAGACAGAGAGTCATGAAACAGAATCGATTGAAAACCTCTCCTCTGAACCCTATTCTTTTCCACTAACATCTCGCCCGGTAGAAACAACCTCCTCTCGCCGTCCCGCCCTTCATTTCGGTATCGATATGGGCCAATAGATTCCAGGTGTAAATAAAACGTTGAAAGCGCCCTAATTACCTTTGACTAGCTAGCAGCGCTTTAGGGGCCATAACTACAGGGCAAACCGTGGAGATTAACTTACCGCAGCTCAATGAGGTACCAATCCAGTAAGACTACCACCCACAAACCAAACTTAGGGGATCCTATCAACCCTTCTCTGGGGTCGACCCATCTAGTCGATCCGACAGGGAAGGGCGATGAGAGGAACAGAAGGTCGAATCCACGCTCCACTTCAAGGTCTCTGAGCAGAAGAGAGGGAATAGTTGGCTGATAGGTGCCCAGGCCGGGACATCATTCGTTTCTCCTCCTCTAGCTGCTAAATCTTTGTATCATCCACGGGAATGACTCGCGACTCCGTTGACCGAGATTGCTTTCGCCTGCTCATCCGAAGCCTGGAACCTTTTTCCTGTTCAACATTGCACTGGAGCCCATATGGATTTATATGAATGGACTGATCGGGCTAGGAGGTGAAGTAGCCTTTTTTAGTGAGTTAATCATTTTGTTTTCGAATAGAGTTGTGTCTGGTCAAAGACCGGTTGTTGATTCACCCAATACTACTGCCAAAGTAGGCCCCTTTCTTTTTGGTTGGCGCGAATTGGATTTCCCTTTCTTAATGAAAAATATTCCACTTACAGAGCTCGAGCTCTTTTCTATTGATTCATTTCCCTTTTGTTGAGAAATTTTGAACTTTCGGGTGTGCCACCATGAAACCATGACCCCCATCTTATCTCGATTGATCTACTGATAAGGGTTCTTAGTCTACAGAAAAAGAAAGCGAAAAGGTTCATCTCAATGCATTGCCCCCTTCTTCTTCCTCCAGAACGAGGTTAAGCCACCCAACCCATTACTACTAGATCAAAAAGCAAAGTTACGAAGTGTTCTTTGGAACGATGTGACCTTCTTACCGGGTAGGTCTTGTTTGCTAAGAGCAGCATCTCTAACTCTTCTTTATTTACGCAACGGACTTGGACCACTCTCCCAACTACATCATCCGAACGGTTCTACCTATTTGGCTCATTTTGGCCACTTCGTTCTAGCATTTTTGACATATTAAAAAGCTCTCACTTTCCTCTGAGCCATAGGGGGACTCACTACTGAGAGAGTGATCAGGTAGCCTACCTAAGATACCCTAAACAAAAGGATAGCAGAGAAAAATCTACGAACTTGGATCTACATCTATCTGACCGGCCAATATCCTTGATTACAGGTGGAACCTTCTAGTAGCACCATCACTCTTCCTATTTGAGTAGGCCGGTAGCTTTCGAAAGGTGCTTTCTTGGCCAAGAGAAGAGGGGCCTAGAAGCGAACGAAAGAAGAAAGTGCTCGCCCGCTTTTTCTGATAGAGGAAAGAGCTTATTTCTCTTCTATAAGATATAATAGAAAGAAAGACTGGTGCCGTATTCCTATTATAGTTATAAGAGGCCATCCACTCCTACTCGACTCCCTTTCGCCGGCTTCTTCTACTCTAACTATAACTATATTCGACTGGGAAAAGTCTTCAATGACAAGCTTTGCGGCTATTGGCCGACGTTCGTACTTCATTCATACTTGGGTTAAGCCAAATCTCTTTCGTGGATTTCTTACTTTTAAGCTCAGTTTCCGCAAGCCCATGGGGCGAGTCTTCAACTCAAATCTTCACTCCAGCGGATAAGTGCCCAGCAACATTAGTCCCCGGTAAAAAAATAACATAATAATTTATTTAGGACCTACCCTCTGTCCCCAGGTCACTGCTTTCAAAATAAGTTCTTTTTTTTCCTCTTTCAACTAAAAAATACGGCAATCTACGTCTACGATTTGGTTTTGAAACCGTGTAGTCCAAGACAAATAGAACTCTATCATAATCATATCACTGTCAATTTCGGTATTTTCCCCTTCCCCAAGTTCCCAAAGACTTCCTCCACTGCAAATCTTTCCTTTGGAATTGAGAAGAGGTGCCTTAGCCTTAACCCGAAGGAGAGTGAAAAGAGTTTATTCAGTATCCCATCTGTCTATTAGTGAAAGCGGAATCCAATACGAATCTCCGCATCTGAGAAGGCAAGTCTATTGACTTGTTTACTGTAGAGAGGTTAGCGCTAGCAAGTGTTAGAAAGCTTGCTGGATGAGAGCAGATCTGGGATATATCTGTAATATGACTATTCCTACTGGGATAACTTTCATCTTTTTATCCAAGAACGGAGCTAGTAGTTGGATTCGTGTGTGCAATTCATTCCCTCATGCGCATCTAGTGCTGTGTCTATGTAACGTTCATAAACCCCCTCCTGTTTAGACATCTAGCAGCCAGAAAGAGAAAGCTGCTTTGATAACTAAGAAAGCAGTCTACGGGATCCTTTAGCAAGAATAGCAATTGGATTGAGATGGATGGTTGTGCTTTCAGTCTGTTTCCATGCCGAATCGACAACTGCCGCTTATGAGTGATTGCTCTACAGCCAAGGCAGTGAAGACTGATGAATCCCCTATAACGATATCCCCATACTAAATAGAATCGTACATCCAAGAAAAAAGACTGACAGAGCGAGCTATAAATGCCATACCATTGATTTAAGCTTAATGACTTATTAGCATTAAATTAAGTGGACTAAGGCATCAATCAATCTGAACCCAGTGCTAGGGAATGGAATGATTAACTGCGAATCCCATAGATATAGATGAAATTAAAACTATGGTTAAAAGGCTTTCGCTTCGCACCTTTAAGGAAGTTTTAAAGATGAAAACTCCTCCGATTTCGAACATTACTTACGACATACATTTAAAGATCCCGAACTAATAAAAGAGAGAGAGTTAGATCCGGACATAGCCGTTAGATCTACGATTGGCGGCATAGTCTTTTTTAAGCTAGGTTGAGTTTCCGGCTTTTATCGATTCGTAGATCGGAGATTTCCGGGTATGAACTCCTAAATCATTTGGTTGTTCGACTTGCCTTCTTTCTGGATGCCCCATGAAAGAGGATTCGAGCCAAGAAATATACATTACGATATACATCCCTTCTACTTCAATTAAAAGAAGAACAAGCACTTCAAAGTCTTTTCAACTCTTTTAAATAGGGTGATCCCGGGCGGTTGATAAATAACTCTTCTTTCCGCATCTTTTAGACTCGGGAGAATAAGTGCTATTTTCTATCAGAAGAGGATAGGCGTAAGCTGGTGCATTCCTTTCATTCCCTCCGATCAATGGTCGAATATACTGCCGTTCCCCTATCGGTCGAAAAGTCAACTCCTCGGGTGGGGAAAGAAGCCTATCTTATCCCGAAACTGGAGATACTGGAGGACTGATTCGAGTGGATCCTGCTGCCAGAAAGTTCTCTTTCCTAGTCGGGAAAAGAGGCTACCCAATGAAAGGGGTACTGAATCTATAGAAAACCAAACCTATCGCATGCTTATGGTCCGGTAACTAACTCGTTATAGGCAGTAACTGGGAGAAGGAAGGGGTACATCCTAAGCCTATTGGGTCTTTGTATCGATCTGATGAAGCCCCCGCCTATGGTGCCGAAGAACCCTATGCTGATGGTAGCCTTTGAACAAGGAGGAATCCTGTACGAGGTGCTGCTACCTTTACCTCTACTAGTGGTTATGCCCTTGCTTTCTCTGCTTGATCAACTGAATCCACACCTTAACCTTACGTAATTGGATCCGAGCTCTCCCATACGCTCCCATCCCATTTTTAATAAGATTCCGGCTAGAAGCATACAAGTACTGTAATGCGCCTCTCCGTGGGGGTCTGGTAACCATGTATGGTTGGGGGTATAATCGGTGATTTGACAGCAAAAGCAATAATAAATCCAATATATAATATGATTTCCAGTGTCACGGGATACGATTGATTAGCTAATGTTTCAAAATGGAATGTTGGTTCATTGGAACCAAACCATATAAACCGATACCCAAAACTCCTATTAAGAGAAAAAAAAAACCTCCAGCAGTGTAAAAAAGAAACTTTGTAGCTGAATAAAGACGTTTCTTTCCACCCCACACGGATAGAAGTAGATAAACAAACGGGAATTCATTCTAACTCCCACATGATGAAAAAAAGTAAAAGGTCTCGAGAAGAAAATGATCCTATTTGACCACTGTACATTGCTAAGAAATAGAATAATCGGGAATTCCGAGTAACTGGCCGAGCTACTAAAGTAGCTAAAGTGGTGATAAATCCCGTCAGTCAAATAGGTCCTAAGGAAAGTCCATCTATTCCCAATCTCCAGTAAAAATAAATTGATCCATTTATATTTATAATCCTCTGCCAGCTCAGCTGGCTTAATGGATCGTCCAATTGGAAATGATAACAGAATGCATAGGTCGTTAGAAGGAGTTCTAAGACACATAGAGAGGTAGGAATAAAGAGTATGGGATTTCTACTCTTGAAGATCAGCTCGAATGTA
>NW_028322653.1:38211-94467 GCF_047325235.1 Durio zibethinus
ATAGGGTAGTGATACAATCTTCTGGATCTATGGTTGCTGATATGATTACTGCATTAACGCATACGATTGTCAAACATCGCAAAATGGAACCTCTAAATGGAGATGTTTGGAAGATGAGAATGCAGTTGCTTCTCAAAAAACAGGATCTTTTTTTTTTTCATTTTTGAGAAAAGAGAAGCCCGCAGATCGGGTGCTAATGGCTTCTTCAATCAAGTGATGTTGTTATAGCCAAACAACAAAAAGAAAGCATATGAACAGCATCTATAGTTGTAGACAGTAAAAAAAAAAAAGTTCTTCGAAGCTGTGCTCTAATGGAATGGTGGTCAAGGATAAGGTACTAGTTTCAGTGGGAGGTCCGCATGAGAAATCTGGGAGACTCCACAGAGAATGTATGAGTCAGTGACAATGGTAAACATGAAGTTTCTTCGGCAACGGTTTTTTCCAAGCAAGATTGTATCAGGAGTCGTAGCAGTAGGAGTGGGAGATTGAAAGCTAGCTCCTGACTCGAGGGGAGAAGGAAGAGTCTATGAAAGAGATAGTCTTAGTACACCCGAAGGAAGAGGGAAATTTAGGCCTAGTAGCACGGTTGAAGTCCAATCCGTGTGAGTATGAGTGCCAGCCAAGCCGCTTTCAAGCTCTCCAACGCTAGCAGTGCAGTAAGGGTTCATTCCAAGCGAACCAGTAGCAAAGCGGTTGAAAGCAGTCTGTCGGTCTCAGTCCTGGTATTCCGGGCAAGCCAGTCGATGGTAGTCATTCCGGTGCTTCTAGTGACTTTCTTGCCTGTCTCCTGTCTGTTTACGAATCGGATGGGAGGCTTTCCTTATATCCTTATAGAAAGAGATCTTGCCCTCGGGCAAAGAAGCAAGCGAAAGAGATATTCCATCAACCCAGCAAAGAACCGATACCACTACCACAGTCTTCACCAAGACAGCTGGAAGGCATAGAGTCAAGACAAAAAGGAAAGCGGAATGAGAGCGGAAAAGGCGTTAATCAAGAGAATACCCTGTACATGAAAAGGGCTCAGAATAGACTCTTTGCTTGAATGGCTTGTTTGCAGGTTTGACATTCTCTTTAGCAAAGAAGAAAGCACTCCTTCATGGGAAGTTTCCAAAGGGAAGTCCGACGTCTCCTTAAGGTAAGGCAGTTCACTCGTAAGGCCTCATTCATCTCTTACCCGGCAAAGGCCTCTCTCATCCCTTCCTTCTTCGCTTACTGAAAGCACACATCTCGTTGCTAAGAGGTAAGCCATCTTGGGACCCTTCGGGCTGGCATCCGTTACCTAATACTTGCTTACGGGATCGTGACAATGGACTTGAAAATGGGCTCCTTCAGTGACCGATCTTGGTGCCATTTCTTCTAGGCTCCCTTTGAATCAGCGCTTTGAACATTCGCTTTTCTCGGTTCCTAGCTAGGGTTCGAGAGAGAATTCCTACTCTAAGGAAGGGAAGAAGGTAATCAAATAAGTAGAATGCTGTTCTTTCCGTACTATCGCACACTACTAGAGGCCCGTCCAGGAGGTTAGTCAGAATAGAGAACCTAGAACGCCTTGGTTAATCAGACCCAGAGATCATGGCCAATCACCGAGGCACCGGGAACCCTCCCGGGGGGAGTCCACTGGCTCTAACCACCAGCTGAACCCTACAGCCCCGGCAAATCAGCAACTTTATAACGAGGCAGTTAGCCGTCAACTAGCTGAGATTGCCCGGATGCTAGCACAATTGACCTCGCGGGTAGCCATCGGAAATACCCTGGCTGCACCTGCTGCTCAAGGAACAAACCCTCCACCACCCCACAACGTACACTAGGAAGCACTAGCTAGGCAAGTTATACTGGGAATGCTGTTCCACACATTGGCTCAATTCAACCTTCCACATCAAATTCTTCCTTCATTACAAGGCCCAGCTGATAGGTGGCCAGAGAGGACATGCAAACTTTCCAAAGAGATGTGAGAGAGAGGTGGTATTCTAAAAAAAGAAAAGCATCAATAAGAAGTGGTATCTGTTGATGAAATGCCATTGCATGGATATCCCTCCACAGCAAGAAAAACATTTGATGGCGAGGTAAAAGCACAAGGATGAATGCCCGGCGATAGCATAGGTGCTCCCCTCAGTAGGTTCAGCTCCGATTGAGTCCGTTCGACTTTCAGCTTGGCTAGGGCGCTGGAAAAGAAGTCATTAAAGCCGTGTCCGTCCTTATCCGAACCACTACGTACTCCAACAAGGAAGCCATCCCCGTATCTACTAACTACTAAAGAAAGATGGAATTGTTTTGCACCCGGATCAAAAGATGGATGCCTGTAAGTCTAAATTTCCTACTTAGGAAGAGCCCTTCTCAAAGACAGGCGAGCCGAACCCTTCAGTAGCTTACGTGGGAATGGTGGGACCTATCATTCCTACTCTTCTTGTTCTCTTGGTATTGACCCTGAAAGGGAGTTTGTGAGGCGACACGGTATACAAGAACTTCTCGTGTAACCTACATATTATATATAGTGGTTTTTTTCTCTTTCCTTCCTCCCTCCTTTCAGTCGAGCTTTTTCAAAACCTCTCATACGATTCTGACAAGATAGCAAAGAAGCATATGAAAGGAGGGAGTGCCGTGTCTTCAACGAGACTTTATATAATCCTACGGTCTTCAATAAAGCTATATAAAGAAGGAGGAGCTCCGCAAAGAGGGAAGAAAGAATCGTGACTCGGTACCGGATGCTGGAGTTGTTGATGTAAGAATCTTGGACAGCGGATATGCCAGATATAGCCGAAAGATAACTTCACACCATGAAAGAAGAAAGATCGAAGAAGGTAGATAAGGGAGACAAGGGAAAGCGGTAAGATGAGGTCTTGGTAGTCCAAGAGCGAACCAATGAACCGTCAACAAGTGGATCCATAATGGACGGACCGATCCTTCATGCTCCCACCAACTATCAACGGCTGGATGTAAGAGAAAAAGAGCAATCTATCCTATATAACTTTCTGGCTCTCTTGAAATACAGGTTTCCCGGAAACTACCCCTTGAACCCGTTACGGGAATTCTCGAGGATGCATTTCTTCTTGGGGGAGAATCTTCAAAATATTCCACCGGAGGACTTCGATCGATCTCGAGGAGAGAAGATCAAAGAGAAGTGTAAGGAAAGCTCTTATAACGTATAACGTACTCCCGGCATTCCATATCTTGCACATTATGTATTCATAGTGCCAACGGACAATCATACACCTTCCAAGAGAGAGTCCCGATATCGTACGACCGAGACCTTATAAGAGGCACGACTTCTTGACAATGGTATGCCTTCCCTGCTTTCTTTGGCTTTCTGCTTGGATCGACCTATGATATGGTCCCGTGAAGCTTCTCTTTCCATAACTCGAATTCCATGGGATTATGGCTTTGGAGAACGAATCCTCTTCTAGTACGGCAGTCCCGCTAACGTTCTTTCCTATAAGGTTGGACGGGCGATTCCACTCATAGACAACGAGTAGTGGAGGTTTATCTAACCTTCCTTTTTCGAATGGTTTCCCTTTCTCTTCCTTCGAGACCACTTCAATGTCTATAGTAAGGGTAGTTGACTATATTAGTTAGATATCCGAATTAGGAGTAGGTGGGCAGTGGAGGGTTCTTCGGTCTTCCTTGCCTGACACTGACCCCAATTACGCATACTAAAATCAAAGGCAGCCATACAAATTCGTCTTGGTCTTCTTTTTCCACGCGGAAGTAAATATCCAATCAATATACGGAAATGGTATTCCCTGATGGTAGGAAATAGTATTCAACGGATCTTAAAACGAATATAGGGGGTGCCTCGATCTGGAGCGGGTCTTTGATTGCTATTATGCTATTATGCGGATGACTGAAGCCCCTTATGACCTTTACTTCCAAGCACGGCCCCTTCCCTATATCCACTCAGGGGAGGGAGAATACGGATGATTGGAACATCCTTCAGTGCCCGGTACTCCTCCTTAATGGAGGAGAGTGGATCTGTGTCTAGAATAGAATCCCGAGTCTAGTTACGTGTAAGAATTCGTATACTATATAAAGAAAATGAATTGCATACCTTAACCCTGTGCATTCCCGGAACGTCTGTCATCGATCGAACTCCAAGAATCCGTAATCTAGCTCTGGACGAGGAGGAGCGGACAACAAGGAGAAAAGCGTAAAAAGCTCAAGCTCATAAACCGGTAAGAGAGCGGAATCATGAATTGGACAGCACAGCATTGAATAGTCTTCGAGGTTAATATCTCTTACTCTAGGCATCTTCCTTTACCTGACGAAGGTTCCATGGATTCTATCTAGGACAAGTCGGTTAGCGCTCCCCTCCCCAATAGCCGTTATATCCGGTTCTTTTCATGCCCACGGATCCGCTTTTTAGAGCTGTACACGAAAAAAAGGCCATTTATACCATAAAGTAAAGTGTTAAGACCAGGCTTGAGAAGAATGGCACATAAAACTATCCTTTAGAAAGCCAGTTGGGACCCTCTCTCTTATACCACAAGGAGTGCTTCGAAGCTCTACAACAGCAATCATCTCTTTTTGTTTGTATGGTATGGATTTTGAGCTAACAAGAAAAGCAAGGGCCTTGGAAAGGAGATAGGACCTCGTTTGGTCTGGTGGGTTCCCCTCCTTTTATAAAGATTCCCATGTTTCCAGGTGACGAAAGGAAATTAGGTATGAACGCTAGGCACTGCTCGCATCGGATTGCTTTCGTACTTGCAATGAAAAACCCGTTAGCAAGGGGTAAGGGGGTCAAGGCGACATAACTAAAACCTTGATGGGTATAGGGCACAACAGTAGCTTTCTAGGAGTTTTAGAGAGAACTCAGAAAGAAAGAAAGAAGGCTCCGGCTGAGATCGCCGGAAAGAGGGATAATAAACGCAAGAATAGGTTAATGAAAGAAATGAATCCCTTGTCCTGAAGGTCCTCCTAGTTAGAGGTATCTCCATCGGCGAACTCTCTACCTGGTCCTCTTCTCGTTAGTAAGGGTTTAGGGAAGGACGAGTCTACGATAACCCATTGGTCCCATTGGACTCTTAGACAACGAGGCGCTTTTAGCCCTAAATAGGGGGGAATACCGTCCTTTTGCCCTCTGTCACAACCCATGTCTAGCTCTTGGATTCTTTTTTTTCTTATTATTCCATCGTCTCACTGCTTTCTCCCTTGTTTTGATTGGTGTCTATGGATCCAGCCTCTTTCCTCGACCTCTTGAGCAAGGTGGGATCGAGCGTCCATGGGTTGGGGTCTTGTTGTAGGCCCCAAGGGCAGGACCCTTAATATTCACTTTATTCAGGGTGGCTACCTATCCCCATCGCTTTCTTTGATTGTTGGGTTAGTAGGGAATGATAATCCACTGGTAAAAAGAAAAGCATGCCTCTCTCATCGGATTAGCTTGGATACCCGGCTCTAGTAAGACTTCTAAGACTTCTTCCCAATGCTTTCTGTTGGGCGCAACCATCAATCAGTCGATACTAAGCCAAGAGCTTTTCAAGGAGTGCATTCTGGGAATCAAGTTGCTTCAGTCAGACCAATGACCGCCGCCTATCATTTTTAGGGGAACCCGGGTTCTAAAATTGAGTCCCAGAACTCTTATTCCAAGAACTGGTGATGGTAATATTCCCTTAACTGCGGATTCAATAGCACCGGTTAGAAACCCAAAAACAAGAGGAAAGAGAGCACCGTCTACTCATACTGTCACACCGGCAACGAGAGAAGCAGATAGGCATTCAGTTAGCTTTCAAAGAGACTCGTAGTTAGAAAGAAGATGCTTCCTCAACCTGTAATGAAAAAAGGTTCACCCTAAGGACCGACGGAACGGTAAGATAAGGAGCCGAGTGAGGCCCTACTAATTAGTACACGTCAAGGGAGAGGGACCTGTGCCTTGTCTGGGAGGTCAAGTTAGTATCAGCCAAGACGGGCATATTCTAGTCGACATTAATTAAGGGTTATGCTATCATTATTTAATAAATTGACTTCTGGAAATCCTGAAATACGAGTCCCTTCTGGGAAAACAAGTGTCAGCATTCGTGTGAAGAACAAAGTATACAACAGTAAGTACAAGTACCCAATTTTGGTTAAATATTCAAATATTAAAGGTGAAGCTAGTGGAAGTAGTAGTGAAGCAAGCAATGAATGGGTGCTAAAAAAGTACTCCTCTGCACCATGGTTTCCATTAAAGATTAAAGCCAGTAATCTTCCTTTCAAGGGCGAAGAGATCAGGGGGTTGCCAGATATACTGAATCAAGATAGTCGAATCAAAGCCTTAAGTCTTAGCAAGGCAGTAGTATACTCTCTTTTGCATGATATGAGATTCCATCTACTGATATGCCTGATTTTAGGGTGGTGGTATTTTATACCAGAGGAAGTGGTGAATCACCCAGGTATTCTATCTTCTCCTGACATAGGACATATAGTCAAAGTAGCACGGGATACATTTGAGAACCATGTGTGCAGTCTTCATCAAACTCCCAGTCCATGCGATTGTGGTGAGATTCTCAATAAGGAAGCGAGGCAGCTATTGGAGACGAAAGAAAGCTTTGACCCACTAGGGTTAAAGCCTAATCGATCAATACCTGTCTTTATAGGGGCTATAATCTTAACCCTTACTCTCGCAGAATCAGTTAGTCAATAAGGACATATGTACACATTCGACTGAGTAAACATCATTGAGCTGATCTATCTAATCTCTTTACTATTCTCATAGTGAGCCGCGGAGATCATTTAGTTCCTATAACTGGATTCGTTGTTGCAACAGCTAACCACTTAGACAGGCTCAGCGGAGAAAATGCCTGTAAGGCGATCTCACTTAATCAACAAGCACCTATCCGTGGTTGGAGCTGGCTTTGCTTTGAAAGAATCCACTCTCTATCTGCTGTCAGCCTTTTGTCTTAGTTGAAAGGATGAGGTTCGAGGACCCGTTGGTCAAAGGAAAGGGAAGGTCCTTCTTCCGGGACGGAGCCGTATGACGCGAGAGTGTCACGTACGGTTCCTTTGAGAAGGGTGTGATACCACCACCTATCAGGCCCGACGAGCGGTCCACGGAACTGCATCCCTACTCACCTGGTCCATGCACATCGCTCTCCCCAGGAGGTTGGCCGCCTATCCTTGATCTACCCATTTTCAAGAAGATCCCGGGCTCGATCCGGTTTAGTATCAAGGTTCTTCTGTTTTTGTTCCTATAGGTTCGTGCAGCATTTCCAAGATATCGTTATGATCAATTAATGGGACTTGGCCGGAAAGTGTTCTTGCATTAGCTCGGGTAGTCCCCGTTTCTGGTGTTTTAGTCACCTTTCAATGGCTCCCTTAATAAAGAATTGCCCTCTTTTAACATGGGGGAAGAGGGCTAGTCCCTGAAAATGCCCGCTGAAGGTTGGGGCATGTGTGAGGGATCTTTCTGTCATGACTTAGCTCAACTCCCATTCCCATTCTTTCGTTGGAAAAACCAACGCTCATCTCCCTCTTTCTAAATCGAATTCTCCTCCTTTCTAAAGCTGCGCAGGGCGGCAGCCAAGAACGGCTAAAAAGAAAAAGGTGTGGGGGAGGATAGGAAAGACTCTCAATCTATCATGCCTCAACTGGAGAAATTCTACCATCAACAGGATAAATTCACTTATTTTTCACAATTCTTCTGGTTATGCCTTTTCCTCTTTATTTTCTATATTCTGTTGATGGAGGATGCATCTCGGGGAACTTATTCCTTTCCTTCCGCGAGTAATAGCGGCTCCAGCAATGCGGGAAAGAATGACGATAAGGATCGTTCAAGGAGGAAAACCCTTTATAGCAATAGGAAGACTCGGAACTTCTTTTCCTTAAGCTGATCCCTGCCCTTCTGTCTTGAATTCCATATATAGAATAGCTGTAGTAGTAGTTGCTTCTGCGCCTAAAGGAGATTCTGTCTTGAATTCCCCGGTTCTTGCTAACATGCTTTGAGACCAATCCATGGTGGTAGTCACCGTAAGCTAAGCGAGCGAAGAGTATAAGTATATTACCGGCACGACTTGCAAGACTTATCACACTCAAAAGAAAAGAATGAAAGAATACCAGAGGTAGTCAAAACTAGACCATGCCTCTATGATGCCAAGAATTTGACTTAGGGGGCTTGGGTCGGCCATTAGTGCTCTTTTTTGTAAGCTTTTAGGCTTTTTTTTTGTCTGTCAGTTGCTGACGCCTTCAGAGGTGTTACCAGGTATATTGAAAGTATATTAACAGTAGGCCTTAGTCCTAAAGTAAGGAACTCTATTTACAGAGTAGGACAGGATGAGTAAGATAAGAGGTGTAGCATTCAGTATATTGACTAAAAAAGTATTCAGAGTTAGCACTCTTTTTCGGAAAAGTGAGAGCCCTGTGGTAGTACGGGTCTTTCGGGTTAGACCGAGATTACAGTTAGCCCAGTTATGCGTTATCCCGGAAAGACGGTAGAGTTTTCTTTTTGAACTTCTATTTTCGCTTAGCTTCAAACTAGAAAAATCTTAGGATTGACCTAGACTATTGCTTGACCGCTCGTATGCACTCTTCCGCCCACTCCTCTTTCTGGCTGGAATTCAAAGATCGTTCTTTATTAAACGATGAGAATAGAAGGACTCTACGCAGCTTTTAACGGTATGAAGCTTTATATTTATAAGTCATTTTTTCTTCTTTTTCTTTTGCTAAGGTACAAATATGAAAATATGAAAATTGATACCAAAAAACAGGGGAAAACGTGAACTTGTCCGATTTCAATTTGATTTATGAAGGGAAAAGTGATTGCAACGAAAATTCCCGGGAAAATGAAATTATACTAGGAATACCCAGAAAGCGGGGAAGGCTAAGATAGCGAAGACTCCTAAAACCACTACACGGAATACGGGAAAGAAAGAGAGAGAAGAAAGTACTCCTGGGGGCTTCCCCTATTACACAAGGAGCACCTGACGAAGGAATGGAATACATCTAAGACTTCGACGGCTTTGGTCCTACAAAACTGCAAGCGCACTCTATTATACGATATTCATCCGTCAGTAGACACGCAGTTTAAAAGTATCAAGGAAAAAGGAGTGAACCTTAGCAGCAGGCAAAGACCATAGGCGAATGGCGCTAGACCGGGAAAAATATCCCCTCGATATACGACAGCAAAGGCATTAGGCCCGGACTCAAAGAAAAGAAAGGAAAATTTCACCCATCAGATCAGGGGGCTTACCTAAGGGTAAGGGGCTATTAGAGCAAGACAACATGGCGAATCTCGTAGTAAGATAGGTCGAGAGCAAGTTGATTCTACCACCTAATGGTATCCACGTTGATCATATCCCTCACGGAACACTTTATATAGGAAACTGGATGAGAGGTGAACTGAACCAGGTTTTTCCACTAGAAGAAATGGAATGATAGACCGGCTTACACCACTAGGAGCTATTCCACCAAGATCAAATGAGGGCCGGCTAGGGGAAAACTCTTTTCCTTACCACCGAAAATAAAAAAACTGACTACTTAATATTGACAGCGGCAGAAGGGAATTCGAGAACAAGTGCCCGTCTCCTCTTTGTCCGTTGCTGACTATTTACTGAAATTCAATAAAAAAAGTAGGAGAAGGAATAGCGAGCCCTCTTTCTTTTGATAGCGATAGAAACATTCTCTCTAGTCTAAAGACTGATTTTATTCTTTCTATATTTCCTCTTAGAATCTAATAGGAAAAGAGGTTTGTTACTCTTACTAACAGACTTCTAGTAATCGGATACAGATATCAAGATCAAGGGTAGGCGGGCAAAGCTGCAAAGAGATAGTGCTCAGCCTATACTAAAATCTCTGACTATTCTATTAAAAAAAAGGGGAGGATTTTCCTATATAATGCCGATACTTTAATTAGCTTTAGGAGAATAAGGAGTACTTCTCTATCGAAAAGTATAAGTTAGAAGTTTATGCCAATTTTCCAGACTTTCCTCAAAGAAGCAGTAATCTGGGGCTGAGGGGAATTGCTGCCATAAGGGCAGTTCCTCTTATCTATACATGCGTTATATATCGGCGATCTATCATTACTTTAAGAAAGAAAAGGGTCTCTAGCCGGCTCTTTAACAACTAGTCACGAATTGGATAATTCAGAAGCCGCCTGAAGAACCATTCAACCAACGGGCCAGAATGAAGACAAAGCGTCTTTTTTAACAAGCTTATGAGTCACCTAACCTAGAAGAGCTGAAAGCCGAATCCTCGAATAGAATAATAGAATAAGAGCTCTCAGATACCAAATGAAAAAAAAGGAAAAGAAGCATGTGACAGCTTACCTTTATCTTCTCAGGAAAAGGGGGGAAAAAAAAAAAGCCTTTTAAAGAGAAAATTCCAGCCCCTTCTCTATTAGCTATTGCAAGCAAGGGTGAGAGTATCTCAGGTGAGGCAACAGAGTGAACAGTGGTCTACGATCAGGACCAACTCGTCCTTAAGCATAAGACGATGAACGAAGCTCTTGAACCCGCTATCGTTATCCTGCACCAGTCCGAAAGAAGACTGAGAAAGCGCCTGCCTTCCTTACTATGCTCGCCGTCCGACTCGCTCGGAAGCATACAAAATAGTCACCGCAGACTGGTCAAGAGCTATAAAAAAAAAATCCCAATCGACTCGAGGATTCTTCTTCTTTTCTTCTCTATAGAGTACCGCTAGAAAGTGAAAATGATTACAGTGGAGATGTCACCACATGGTCTCGGTCTCTCGAACCACTCGGATAGACTCGAAGTTAAGTTGTTCTTTCGCAGCCATCAATCAGTGTCCTGATAAACTATTAAAATAAGACATCCTAAAAGACTCTGCCGACTAAAAGATAGAGAAAAGACTCGCCAGAAAGAAGAAAAATCCTTTTGTTTTGCCTCAGAGAGATCATATGTCTAAAGACTACATTGACGCATCACAAGGCAAGGAAAGAGGGCACGCAGGCCTTTTCGCCTGACTGTACTCAAACTCAAGGCCGGTATCAGCATTCTACCAAAGACTGAAGCCCAAGCCCTTCCCGTTAAGCATATGGAGCAAAACTAAAGCCAGGCAGTCCACTACTGAAGAAGAAAGTCTAGCAACCTGGTGAAAATACTCAGACTTCGCCTCAAGAGATTGACATCCGAAAGACCAGCTCCTTAGTGGCCTTGCGTCTCTATCCACTTAGTTTACTTAAGATTTGAGGAGTTCTTTTCATCTTGACTTTGTTGATCTCACTGAATGCAGTTCTAAAGCCCCTAAACGAAGCAGTAACTGTAGTGGGAAATGAAGGAAGATTTTTTATTGGGGCAATTTTTCCCAACCTACGAAAAGACGGAGGGGGACAGGGAGGTTCCGAACATTAGACTGATCAGAATCTTCTTGCTATTCGGCAGAAGCCTTTCTCTGAGAGAAGTTGCCCACTAAATTTATTAGGCTGTATGCTGCGGGCAATCAAGCCTAATCGTTTCCAACACTCTATCTGTTTCTTCCTTTAACGCTCGTTCCAGGATAAAGAATGACTTTGATGTCCTCAAGCCTATTTATTATATTAGTAATTAGTATTAGACCTAGCCTTCGGAAGGTTGGAGCAGCAAGTAAGAACTCCGGAACTCCTTTACTCGGGAAAGGCAGAACTAATAGGAGAAAACCACTCTTTCTGAATCTTCATTTTAACCTTAACCACGACTGAATGGGCTAACAGATGGGAAAGTAAAGGGTGGACAAAGTGAAGAGAGCAGCGTAGCGAAGGAGGCGGGATTCAAAGCTAAAAGAAAGAAGGATAGGGAAGATTCTTAATTCCCTACTTCTCCAAGAAGGTGTTTCATCGGCGAATAGGGGGTAGTCTCTTTCCTCTCGTTCGTGTGCAGCTACTTTTTTTAGAATTTACCAAATGAAACTTATTCCCCACATCCACCTAAATTTGATACTGGAAAAGGCCTTTAAAAGGGCGCAAATGATCAATTTCTAACCTAACCCTCCATAGAAAGTTGGGATGAGCAGCCGATATGCCGATCGTAGTTCGAAGGGAAAATTTTCAGCACCTCTTTCTTTACAGCCTTAGTCAATCAAATAGGGGCTGGGGCGCTGTTCTTAAACAGAAGAATGGTGAGAAAGAGATTGATTGTGGGGAAGCGAAGAGAGGCTCTTCCTCTAGTGAGGTGGTCTGAAGGATAAAAACCTAAGAGTTTAGGTGGCTTGGGTCTTTGTTCTATGAGGGGAATGGCTATCCGCCTCTCATCCCAATCCTTCCCTTAAACCTCTGGGTCATCGCCTACTCCTCAGTCATCGACTCATCCAAAGTAAGCGAATAATCCCTTTCATCCTAGTATGGCTTGGCTAAGTCCCGCCTAAAGTAATGATTTAGCTTTCTTCCCTTGAGGGAGCGCTTTCAATGCATTCCATTAGCGTTCTAAGCTTTCAACTAATTATCAATCCTTAGACTTTCATTGTGACTTATGGAAATTTCGTATTCAAAGTAGGCTAGGCTATTCCTTCTGTCTGCTCATTGGCGAGTGTCTTATTCGGCTAAGTGGTCATTTCCTTTTGCTTGACTTTCTGTCCTTGATTGAGGATTGGATAGGTAAGAGACTCGGAAGAAGGTACCTGATACGGCTAGCTAAGAGACTACCAGATTGGACCACTTCGAAGAACTAACAGAAACCTTCCCCGATTAGAAGTCTAAGCCAAGGGTCCTATACATGAAAGCACAGTCACTCGCAGCAACTGACTAAGAGATTGCAACAACTAAAGAAAAGTGCTCCTTAGCCGACTTCCAACTTCAGTTTATGAAAGCAATAGCCCTTAGCACAGAAGAAAGGATCGGGAATCCGAAGTCACACACGCACACGAGGAACTTCCATAACAGATTTTGGAAAGAAAAGAAAATCATTCCTTGAAAGCAGCTCAAAAGCAATTTCTTGGTATAGCGAGTTCATGTGCTTGCCTTGCAGCCAGTTCCAGGAAGCTAGGGATATTAGATAGGGGCATCCTTCTGAAAAAAAAAGAAAAAGGCCTTAAGCGAAGGGTATGGAAAAAAGGAAGAAGATGCTGCTTCGGCTTCCGTTTCTAGCTCTGCTTGAGCTGCTTCGTCTGCTTCTCTTGATGTGGATGTCGGTGAGTCAGATCTTTTCTCTCACTTTCGGAGCACAGTTGGTCCTCAATTCGAAAACCGACAAAGGTGACTTCTTCCTTATTCACGCCTTGACGCACCTTTTTCGTGTTCAATCTCGCCCTGAGAGCAGTGCATCGATACCATTCGTCTTGAAGAGCCCATAGTTGCCCTGACCGAAGAGAATCCTTTGATATCCGTCTTGCCTTCTCAGTCCTCCAACGAATCTCATCCCATAGGTCCAAGGGTCCCTTCCACCGACCTCTGTACTCTCGGTTTCCGGGCGTGAGTCAAACCGGATCGAAATATAGCTTTGCTTCCTTTTTTTCTTTAGTCAGAAAGAGTTCCCAGCTTATAGTCAAGGCTATAATAGTTCTAGTTTTCTTTCTCATTAGGGAAGGCGGGCTCGCAAGCCTAGCCTTATTTTTAGCGGCCGGGAGGTCTTTTCGCTAATGTGAGAGGCATCGGCAGCCTCAACCACGGTTCAAGCACCGGCTCACGACAGGGCTTGATCATACCTGGAAAATCCTACTTTATTTTCGACTCCTGTAGGTTAGGTTACCGATTTTCCTCCGACGAATCTGACGATGACTCTAGGTGAGGGAGTTAGGCCTATCAACGGCATTCTGGACCTGCCTTTCTTCTCACTTGATAACAGATCATCTAGCTCTCTTTTATAGTCAAAGTCTATCTGGAAGCTAAGCGGGCTAAGAAAAAGGCAACATAAGATTAGTGGGGAAGAAAAAGTATAGCATTCATTCCGAACTGATTCTCAGAATCGCTATTAGATGCTTCTGCAGATTCGTATGTTGCTCTAATTGAAGCAAGGGCTAAGGGTTCGGTGGGTGTAGGCCGGTCAGCCATCAGTCTCAGATCCATTCCCGCATTCTCATATTATGTAGTCTTGCTGGCGACTACTGGAAATGGAAAGGCAGGATTAGAACCCGATCAGTTTGATTTGAGCACGCCCGACCTCCAGTCGCCTGTGGCAGCCCACCTTGCACCATATGTACTTATAGCTATCCATGGTAACTTGAAACCGTACAAAGTAGTTGAGTTCTAGTTGATCGAGGGAAGTACGAGCGTGGGTAAGATGTGATGAGTCTCGTCTATCTCCTTAAGGGCAGTCTATAGACAGATTTCCTAGGAAAGCAGACTGCCGGATCGGCTCTCAGGCTGAACTGAGCACTCATAGCTCCAGAGGAAGGCTTGACTAATCACTAACTATCTAATCTTAAGATTTTGTAGGGGACCAGGTCTTGATGTTTAGAATCCATGTCGTGAATGGAGTACCAATTCCGTCGTTGCCACTTATTATGCATCTTCTTAAAGATGATCAAAAGTCGTTGTCCAGTTCTTTCCATTTCTTCTAGCGCTTTCTTCTTTTTGGACCAAGGGCGGAGGAGGAATTGTTAGGGATTCTGCTGGAACTGCGCTCTCTACTCTATTAAGAGCAGAAAACACTTCGAACTAAAGAGATACAAAGGTGTAGTGTGTTGTGTAGTTCCTTTGTGCCCAGAGGACTTGAAAGAGCTTCGGATTCTACCCGTCTGCTTAACGAAATGCTCTTTCTAGGTCTTTCGGCATAGAAATAGAGTAGGCTGTGATGCCATATAGTGAAGTTCGAAAGGTTGCGAAGCATAGAACTGACTTCAACTTCAAGTAGGAACCATCCAATTCCATAAGAAAGGACGTAACCTAAGGGGAATGACGTGATAGGGCACCAGTCTTCTTTCTTTTAATAAAAGGCTAAGGGAAAATACCTTTTTCATTTGATAATAGCAAGTCCAGGTTTAGGAGCACATCCCCGGTAGCAAAGGAAGAAGGAAATGTAGCGAAGTCGGGATAGGTAGAAGGGGGGAACGTCTCTTTTTCACAATCGCCCATGGCTAAAACAAAGAGGGCGAAGACCCGGTAGGAGATAACGAAGGAATCTTGTTCAGTGCTTTTTTTGCCTGGATTACCCTAGTTAAGATATCCCACGCAAGGAAGAGAATAGGTAATAGGCTGCAGGTGGCACTTTCGGATCAATCTTTCGCGCGCAGAGTTCTTTCAAGGATCTCCTTCGTTCTTTGCTTAGCCCTTAAACATTAAAGGATCTAATACCCCGTCGTGGTATCTAATACACCTGGGATCTAAAAGAAAAGGTTTTCAGTGGTTTGGCTAGGTTGCTTTCCTGCTTATCAAGGTGCTTATCAAGGACTGAAGACGAACTCGCATTGCCCCACCTACTATGGCTTTTCCTCGGAGATGTTGGTGAAACTGGAGATGTTGGGTCAACTTCAACTGGATCAACTTTAGAAGAAAGTAGTGATGTTGGGGTGCCGAGCTTTAGTATCTGGGAAAGCGTAAGCTCTTGATGCACAAGCTAAAGCTCCATCTCCCCGTCGAGTGAAAGAAGCTCGCCAGCATGAAGACTCTTATCTTAGGCTAAGAAGAAGAGGTTGGGATCGATCCCAGACCGTTACGCAACAATATCTCTATTCTGACTTCCAGAGTAGCAGGTTGAGAAAAAGTAAAAAGGGTTGTTCAATAGTACCTCGCGCTAACTGCCTTACTGAACTTCTCTCTCGAACATTTGCCTAAAAAGGCTTACCTGCCCCTGTTGGGGAAACTGGGGACGAAACTGACTGAACTTCCCTCACCGGCGAAATGGATTCTCTTGGTGAGACTAATGACTCTTCCTTAGACCGGCCCTGTGTACTTGGGCTTCCTGCCTTTCCAGGGACTGACTTCCGTCAGCTATTTTATATAAAGCACAAGCATCCCGACTTGTTGCATCTATTCCTCCCTTCACTGGAACTTGCAAAAATATTATCTTTGAATTATCTGGCACCACTTGCTACGCAGTTTGGGTTATTACCAGCCGAGTTAGTAGCTTTAACTCTGTTCCTTGGCTAGGAGCTTGAATTTCGTCTTCAGTTCAGACTTTGACAAAGATTTAAAGTGGACAAAAACTGAGTATAAAAGAAAGAATAAGGTCTCCAAAACCCAATCCCGAGCTCAGCTCCTGCTTCAGGAATTTACGCAGCGTAGGCTAATAACAATCTGATTCTATTTATTCTTATGTTGGAAATAAACCTTCAGCCGGCTGGCTAGCCCACAACATCTATTGTTGGTTCGCTCACTCCTAACCTAGCCTAGTACCGGTCTTGGGTACCTTCCTTTTTTTAGTAACTCCTTAGAAGTTCTTTCTCTAAGCTAAGGGAACTCGCGGCACTTCGTATATGTATGATTGAATGCCAACAGCATTACGTTCTGAGTCGCGAATAGGAAGAAGAAGATCAGAGCCTGGCCACTTAAGGTCACCCTCGAGAACAGGATTGGCAGAGAAGAGCTGAATAACTTCTTTTCTCACATCTCGATCTCTCTCAATGGAAGCTATCTTGCTCAGTTTAGGGACTAAAGTAAAGATACAGTCTGTTGGCAATAAATACTAGTCGAGATAAACCTTAAGGAGCTAATAGTAGATTAAGGTATCGTTCGGGACCCATACCCCTTCGTCCCTCTCCCGTTGGTCGAGTCACTTCGTCCCTCTCCCGTTGGTCGAGTCACTTCGTCCCTCTCCCGTTGGTCGAGTCACTTCGTCCCTCTCCCGTTGGTCGAGCTCATTCTTAAACCTCTTCCCTCCCTCTTAAAACATTTCCAGAAACTCGAGTTTTCTTTCTTCTTCTTTCGGTGAAGCCTCCTCTCTAGGTTGCAGCCTTATCTCTTTAAAAAAAAAATGGATTCCCGCATTGGAACAACACCTACTATACTAGATTTAGCCAATTCGGGTGCGGATGGGGATTCTCCAATTGATTCTACAGATTCGAATCTGGGTGCCCCTGCGCATAAAGATATGGATAGGGATGCCGATTCAGATGCGGCTAGAAAGGCTCGTTTGAGTGATTCATAAACCCTCGTCGGGATAAACAAGCAAGGGTTTCATTCTCTGCTTGCTTATCTTATGGGAATGCTATTTCGAGAAATGCTGCTTCAGGATAAACTAACTAGATATGTTGCGAGATAAACTGGATATGTTAGTTCGGCTGATGCTGGTTTGGATGCTTACCTAATCTTTTTCCACCGACCTCGGTTCGGGTGCATGCACATATACGCTCTCTCAAAGCATTTCTTTCTTCCTATTCCTATAGAAACAAGTAGAATAAAAAAAAATAAGGTTTTATGGAATTCAAGAAAGGACTTTGCAAACCTAGATCCATTACTAAAAACCATATAAAAACCTTACTCAAATCAAAGTAATTCTTTTGGTAAACTCGTTGGCTCTTTGTCGTATAAGTTTATCAAAATAAGTTATCCTATTCGCTGCCGCATTGAAATGGGGAAGGGCCCATGCTTTTCTTTTTCGATGAGAAAGAAATGAAATTCTCTGCATACAGCAAGAGATTCCTTCCTGAAAGCTTGGGTAAGTGGATGTATAATGAATTAATTCCAGTTTCCTTCAAGAGCAATCTGCAGACTCTTCATATCGTTGCCTTTACGAAAAGAGTCCCAGATCTAATTTTTTGATAAAAGAATAGACCCTCGTCATTAGGGCGTAAGTTAAGTCAAGCTCTGCTCATCTTTATTCCGGCTCATATGTTGAGCGTAGACAAGTCTTTCTCAAGGTCGGTCTTGCTTGTCACGAAGTCTGTTGGTTCTACTTTCTGGCCTTAGAAAGCAATTTATCTTTGCATACACTCGATCAGTAGGCCCGCACCGTGGCGTGGTCTATGTCCACTAATAAAAATTACCCCTGGAGTCTCGCCATTTTCTTTTCTATAGGAAGGTATCCAAGACCTAGTCCAAGCGGACCATCCTATTTAAAAAAATTGACAACATCCTGGGATTTGTTTTTCCCCTTGCTCGCGTTCGCCGAGATTAAGTTTCAAACAACTGAGCAAGAGGGATGTCGGCGGGGACCATTTTGCCCTTCTTTTTCCGCCTTACCCACCATGTTAACTATTACATCGGAAACCTTCAAATCAGAAGAAACTTCCTCTTTGGCTTTGAAGCTACCTTTCAATCAAAAGCTGCTACAACGCGCGGTTGCTATTAGCTTATTTATTTACTTGACTTGAGGCATAGGCGGGATAGGGCTTTGCTTTAGCATAGGGCTAAAAAAAGCTCTAAGACTGACGTAGGCTTGGTTCAGGTCAACTATGATGGTGGATACAGGTACATGTGCAAATAGCTAGGCACTAGGTATACCCTATCACATTTAATTGGCTTTTTATATGCGTAGCTATCTCTCGTTGTGAGTCTCGGTCGGCTTCAGGCTCTCTTTGCGACTTTTACTCCCAGCCGTGTTCCAGGACTTGCGCCTGGATTCCTCCGTCTGGTAGGCTTTCAGCATTCTTAAATATTGCCAGGGGAAGACCTAGTTTCCTTCGCCTTCGATTTATAAGCTTGGTCTTTGTCATAACATAATCGCGGGTCTGGAGAACGAGGCAGACAACGACCTGAAATGAAAGAGTAGAAAATCAAAAAGATGATCTTGTAGGCAAGGATACAGATCAAAAAAAAAGTGGGGCAGATTTTATCTTTAAATATATTGACCCAGCCCCAGGTATGGAATTCTCCACTCACACACACTAAATAATATGTATGATCCCTCCTGGCAATTAACTGAATTTCCCCTTTCCCCTACAGGACAAGTAAAGGAGGGAGTGCAACGGGCTTTGGACTCCCTAGGCGTCGAAGACATCTCAGTTCAGTTCGAATTTGCGGGGCCAAGCCTCATCACTCCAACTATTGGGGAATGGAGTGACGGCCGGTGTCCAATGTAGGGAACCATTCCTAGCCCGGTGGAGGCAGGGCTTTAATAGCTAAGTTCGACCGACCACGAAAGCAAGAGTGAAGAGTCGGCAAAAGTTCACCACAGAAAACATAGTTAAAATGGCAAGCAAACCAAAGCATTTGAACAACGAGTTCTTGCCTCTATTTTAGTGAAGAAGAAATTCACTCGATTCCTATTCTTTTTTTCTTTTGCAACCTCGGCTCAAAGAACTGGGTCACGGAACTCTCTGCCCTTCGCCCCTTGGCTTGGCTACGAAACCAGGCTGTGATCCGCATCGAGAAAGAAATGTATTCATGCATCTCTTTAGTTCGAATGCTTTTCTGCTGGATTTCTTTACTTAGAAATATAAAATTCGTATTCTAAAATCCATTCTCTCACCAACATCTATGCTATGCCCAAAGCGCAAAAAAGGGCGGATTCTCGCCATCTAGGAAAGGCACGCCCATCCCGGGTACGAAAGTGGGCTATTCCTTTACCTTGACTACTACGCTATTTCCCCCGTCTCGAACGTGATTCGTATTGGATGCTTGATTCCGTAGCAGAGCTATTAGATGCGGAACCCGAGCTAATGGCTCACTTCACTACCTTAAGAAAAAGCTGGTGAATTCTCTGAAGCTTAAAAAGAGTCTTTCCTTCCGGGAGAAGTTGAACTGTTTACTTCTATTTGAACTACTCCGAATTCTTTTCACTCTGTATGGCAGCAGCTCATTTAGTAGCATCTATCTTGCTCAGTTTCCTTTTGTCTGTTGATACTATCTTTCTTTTCTCACCCTCGGAAAACCGAACCAAAGCCAAAGCTCCCCATGGTCGCCTTCGCTCCCTTGTACTAAGATATGGTAAAATGAACACTAAGCCAATCCCGATGAAAGTCGTAGCCTAAACTTTTAATTACCTACTCCGGTCTCTCTAAGCCCTGAAACCTTAACTATAGTATGGCTATGTTCTCAGATCAGTCTTTTCCTTTTCTGCTGTTAAAAGATCTACCCTCTTCGCGACCTTTACAGACGCTAACAATCGCAGCTTATTCAACTGGAGCTATTCTTGTGACAACATCAGGTCTGCAAGCCTCTCTTTTTCGCTTGGAGCCAATGAGAATGCTTAACTATTCCTTTCGTTTCGTTTGATTGATTTGTAAACCTTTCCCCGATCGAGGGCTTCCTCTCTCTGCTTTTAGACCATTAGCTGGTCTCATTTCTATTTTTGGGTTGGAGTCCTCTAGTTGACTTTTAGCGCTCTCTCCTTGTCTCTCTGTGATCCTGGGGTAGGACGAGCCCTTTTGAGTAAGATGCGGCATTATTTCCTTACTGCTTGCTTATCCTTTTTTCTTTCTCTGATTGTCGCGTTCTCCCGGACGAAACTTGGATTAGCCGGGTATTTTACGAAAGATTCTCTGGCCCGGGTTAAGTATAAGTATATGTCTTCTGCCGTATTACCCGGCTCAGTTGTTGTTGCTGCTTGGGCACTTGGTTGAATCGGTACCTCAACAGCACTTTTCCTTGCGCGGGCCCCTCCTTTTGAAAGACGCGAAGGCCTCTCTATTCCGGACTTTTTTTTGGTTGAGAAAAGTAGGGTATCCCAGAAGAGAAGAACAGTGACGGTTCTTGAGTCGAAGAATGGTAAAGCTCCTGAGTCGGGTTTATTCTTGTCTCGCCCAGGTGGGGGGATCAAGTGAACAAATCTGATACAGATGTGTTTTAAACTAAGAATAAGGACTCGGTATCGGGAGATTCCTGGACGAAATCTCAGAAAGAAGTTCAAGTGGAGGGACTTATTCCAGAACGTGATAAAGCTCTAAGTTTAGGAAGTGCTGTGCTTTCTTTCATGGCGGACCTGCCTTCAGAAGTGAATTCGAGAAAATACCAATCAAGCAATAGAGTCAGAATAGATCTCTTTTCTTACCTTTTTCACACAAGAAAGTAGAGGAGCTCGTTACCTAAGAGTTCCAGTCTTTCAAAGCACTCTTTACTGCGCTTATCTTTTTAGCTTGAACGTGTCGAGAGGAATACAACATTTAGCTTTAGCAAGTAATACTGATATCTTTTCGCTCTTTAAGACAAGTCTCTTTGAAAGGTGCGTAGGGGGTTAGCTTTGTACCCCATAGATCGAACTAAGAAACCTCTAGACCCAAGGTATCAAGGCTCAGGAATGCAAGGTCCCATAGAAAGTAAGTCCCCTCTCTCTGCTATGAGGGAAGATCTAGGATCAGAGCCCTAGGCCTATAACCAAAAATGAATGCGGGTACCTTTGAATCCACTCCTTGGAAAATGCTGCATTGGGTGGAACCTCTTTCATCCCCAGTGAACATCTAAATCTTCCTCTTCCATTCAAATCAGGAGGACTATCATGAACTTCCAAAATCGGTGATATACTCTTCTTTCAGAATCGACCCCGCTTTTGATAGAAAAAAAGAATATCATCTGCGTACACTCCTTTTCCATAAAGGAATAGATTTGAATATCTAGTTGGTGAAGAAAAATGTTTTGTTCATAAAAACGGGAGAGGGGCCCTTAGACTGTTCGCTCGTCGGCGCACGCATATGGACCCCTATTGAAACTATTCCATTTTTTCTACAGAGCACAAGCGAATCGATCAAAAGGAAGATGGTCCATAAGTAGACCCCCAAGATACCTTCTTCGATCGGCTGTCTCCACAAGATAACTTGAAATTACTGGAAGTCTTGCCAATCATCCTATCATAGTAGGGTGCCCGAAGAGTACTGAAGAGGGTTGCCACCTTTTCGATGTCCGCGGGAGGGGGCTGGATTTGTGCATCTTGCGGGAAGGTCTCTCGTCAGACTGGTATTCTACTCCTTGCTATCTCACTACCCGGCTATTCCTGTAAGTGCTTAACCCCTACACACGAAACCGTCCATTTAGCTAGCAATCTGCTATATCCGAAGATGAAGCGCCCACTTGTTCAAAAGCAGCAAAGGATGGAATGAAACTGGATACTTTTACTGACTTTCTCCATCCGTCACGGTTAGCTCAAACCCCGCGGGGAAGCAAGTTTCCGTACAGAGAAGAAGCTGTTGCAAACCCGTAGTACTACAAGGAAAAGAAATGCGTTTTCTTAGCTTTAAAATAGGCCATAGTCCGTGCTAGGAAGACTTTCATTAGCAGAATTTGCAGTCGGGCTGTGAACCATAGGCCTTAGGATTTGAAACCCTAGGCCCGGCCTACCAATAGAATAAATAGGCTACCGAGTTGAAGCAATAGCCAGAGATTAGGAGGTGCGTCGCCTTTTAACAGGTGCGTAGCTCCGGGAGGAATAGCTATGATAACTTCATATATATATCTTACATATTTTATATCTGGGAAGCGCTGGCTTGTTGAAAGTAAAGGTAATCTGTTTGTGTCGTTTATGATAGATCATATTTCATTCCATTCTATTATCAATAGTGCGGACTTATCAATAGGGGTGCTTCCGTGGCTAATCGTATCGTAGGTTGACCACGTGCTTGACATGTTCCTTTTATTTAGATGGGCTACTCTGCCCCCATCGGTCAGCATAAGCAGCTGAATCTAAAGAGGAGAAGTTGTAACGATCTTCTTGTCTTGGATATGTTATAAGGAAGCTTATGTAGCTACTGGTGCAGCTAAAGAAGTTGCTTCTCTTTCTCTTGTGTCTGTCCACGTCCACTGTTCTGTTGCTCTAGTAGTAGCAGGTCTATCCTACGCCTAACAACATTACGGAAGGTCTAGTGTCTACTGGTACTGATGTAGTTATTGTACCTGTAGTCGCGAGGGATGCTCTTGTTGCTAATGTAGCTGTTGCCCGCTATTCCTTGCTTGTGTGAGGGAATGGAGTAGCTACTTTTGCGATAACCTTTACCCATTCAAGAGAAGCAGCTAGTGCTTCAGTGGTTCCTGTAGCTCATGTAGTAGCTAAGGATGCTACTGGGACTGAGACCCCATCCCTTATACAAAAATCCATCAGTTCAAGAGGATAAGGATCTAACGGGTTCTCCACACCATTCCACTCTTTTCCTTATCCATCTGCCATCGCCTATAAAAAATATAGGATTAGAGAAAAAAAAAAAAGAGAGAAGCGAATGCAGAATCCTTGGTATTCAGTCAACTGTCAAAAAAGGGGTTCCTTGCCTTTCCAGTCAAGCAAATAATAACTATTCCCATCTAGTCCAACGGGGAGCTTACCTTTACCTTTAGAAGGATACTAATCACAGCGGGAACTCTTTAAGTGAACAAAAAAAGAATCCATTCTATCCCTTAATGTAATGTTGCTACTATTGCTGGATGGTGAAGCAGAGAGTTTTCAAGCTGCTTTACTTTCTGTGACAAAGGAAGCTCTCTTGAGTAACCTTTAGAGAGTGAAGAGAGGATAAGCTATGAGTCACAGAAATAGGATGCCAATAGTTTGTTAACGCTATTATTCCTACAATCTATAAAGAAGGGCAAGTGATGGGTACACTAGGGTACCACTAGTTTTAGAACGGAATCCCTCATAGCGGTTAGTGACAAAGACCAATGCTCACCGAGTTGAAGTAGCTGTAGTGTTAGTAGTAGGTGTGAAAGAGTAGCCGGAAAGTCAAGTTACGATTAGCAGTTTAACCAGTTAACCTGGTAATCAGTGGAAGCGAGGAACCGATGCTGTAAAAAAAGCTATAAACTCTTATCCCATGGGAAGAGCGGAAAAAGCAGCTCGAATGTTAGTGAGAGGAGCGAAAGCCAGAGTCAAGACCAATTGTTGCAGAACGGATATCCCTTCTCCATCTCTCCCATCCCGGGGACTCTTTCAAGGGATTATGCTCTAAGAGTGAAAAGTAGTTAATTTACCACTTTCAGTCAGTGCTTATTCTTTTCTTTGTGTGCAAGAGTAGGCAAGGTGCGAGTTTAACGAGTGAAGAGATGTTTTCGACGTTTGTTGAACACAGGAAAGAATAAGCCATATCTCTTATACCTTTTATTGAGATTCCTCGGGGAACTATTGAAGTGAGGGGTAGTGAAATAAAATAAGGTAAAACAAGGAAATTTTTTTATGAGGTTTTCAGGGTTGTGCCCCGTGCACTGTCTAGTTGTATTAGTATTTTCCTCCCCGGAAATAATATAACCCAAAAGCCGGTTCTCTCTACTATGATAATAGTTGAACATTCCTAATTATCATTCGTTAGAGAGAGGGATATAACATCCACGGTAAGGCAACGGGAGAAGTTAATAAATCTTTATCTCTCTCTTCTCTCTCAAAGCTGGCAATGAACCTGACTATCGGATGCCATCCTCAGCTACCTTCCTTCCATCCCTCTGAACCGGTTAAGTCGAACTGCTTAAAACCCTTGCTTGCCCTTGCATGTTCCTGGCTTTGGGTGACTTCCTTGGATTGGAAAGAGAAGTTGCAAGACTCAGAAGAGAAAGAAGGGAGGGGCTTTCATGGATAGAGGGATTGATCGAAAGGAAGTGAGTTCGACCTGGAGCGGCTATTATATACGGATTTACGAGTTGACCTAAACCCCGGCTCAATGGTCACATTGAGAAAGAAATTACGGGTGTCGAAGTCCATCCATGTGGTGGGTTTTGCTGCTATGTCCGGTAGGTCGCCTTCGTCCCGGAATCGGCACACTCCCAGCGTTCATCTCCTTCGGTGAGTAATCAGCCTTTCAATCAAATTCCCGCTTGAGAGGGTGGGAGGAATTAATACACTATCCCCCCTGCTAGACCCCCTTTACCTAACCTTGCCTTGGCATCTTACCCCCAGTGGTGATGGGGACTCAATAGGAAGGGTGTGAGATGCACTCAACTACGTCGACCCTCTCCCTTCTCTAGGCCTTACCTGAGACTCCAATGAACCCCAAGAGGAATGCAAAAGAATTAATTAGGTTGCATGAGCCCCAGCCCTCTCTCTCGATGTGGTGCCTTTCACTCTGCTCTTTCTGTTCTATTTAAGATTTAGGCTCAAACAAAAGAAGCAAAGAAGGGAAGGTTGCGAAGCAAGAAGATCGCATTAACCAAGCAACGTAGACAGATAGAGATGAGCGTTTGCGCATTGATACCGAATAGAAGAATTGAAAGGAAGAGTCTTTGTCAGTCAATACAGTCAGTCCTGTCCTAAAGGCC
This sequence comes from Durio zibethinus, assembly GCF_047325235.1. Lineage (NCBI taxonomy): Eukaryota > Viridiplantae > Streptophyta > Magnoliopsida > Malvales > Malvaceae > Durio > Durio zibethinus. Next base: position 63,074 of record NW_028322653.1, read on the forward strand.
TATAAGTTCTACCAATCCCCTTAATAAAAAAAGTATTTGATTGATTGTGCTTATCCCTAGTTCGGGTGCCTGCTCCAGTTGCTAGCGAGCGGTAGGTTCGATTCCTATTTACTCGATCCATTGCTCCCTCATTCGTGCAATCTTAAGGTTCATAGTCCTTTAGCTCTTATGCTCCTTATCCCAGGCAATATGATATGCTTAGCGCTAGAAAGACGAAATGCAATTTGAGGAGATCACCTAGACCCTATTGTCTGTATGGACCGCTACTATGGACTTATTACTTACTAAGTTTAAGCGTTTTTTCTCCTCCGCATTCGCTCTGGCCTGTTAGGGAGGAAATAGACTGTTAGCAAAAAGGTTTGAAGTTCGAATTGTACAATGTTATTACTTCATCCGCTGTGAATGAATAGGCTGAAGGAATCGGATCTTCCCTCTTTTAATCTGCTTTTAAGGCAACAAGCAAGAACTCTAAACCATCTCTTTAGGTAGCGAAGCCCCATTCCCTGGGTGAAGAAGCAGTAGTTTAAACCTTTGATCCAGTCGTTGATCCTGGCTCGAGGTCTTCTGTAGTGAAGTCACCCGATACCGATAGGAGGTTGACTCAGATCTTCTTCCTATTAGCGACTCGGAATGAATGCGTGAATCAGTTTCATTTGGTACGTTCTTCTCGGCAAAGAGAAGAAGGAGCTGTTAGCGCAAAGTAGAGTAGCTCCTGCCAGGAGGGTGAGCTTAATTTCGTGAGGGAAGAAAAAACCGGAAAGAAAATAGAAGAAGTTGGAATGCTTACAGAACAGTCCCGGCTCTCTTCGACCTTTTCTTTCTTTTTTTTTTTCTCATATACGAGTGGGCCGAATCCGACCGAAGAAAGTAAAGCGTCAAAGAAAGTGCCTGGAGCGCTAGCCACTGGGATTCAATTCCATTTCCATCCTCATTCATTAGTAAAGAGAAGGGATGCAGCAGATAAGATTTAGACAGGGGACAACCCCAAGGGCTAAGGAGGGTTCTTACTCGTTAACACTCTCCCCCTAACCTTTTTTCATTCTCGTAATCGGGCAGCTCCCAGGTAAGGCCAGACAGACCGGGCATCAATCCAAAGAGTATAGGCTGAAGGGCGACGTGAGGCGCGAGTCTAGCTTACTTAGCTGAAGCCTAGGATGAGGATGTCTGAGGGCAACTTAACTACAACATTTACGTAAGCAAGGAATGCAAATGGCTCGGGAAGGAGGGTCTTGGGGTTAGCAGCGAATGGAATACTTGGAATGAGCCAGGAGAGCGAACGTTTCACTCCGCGAGATATATAGAAAGTTCGAGTATAGAGAACGTACTACTTTCCGTGAGCCTAGACGAAGCTTGAATCGGAATCTTCTTCAGTCTCTGCATCAATGCACTAACTCCGTCCTTCGCTATCGGTGGGGCTCCTTCTACATCTCGAAAATCATATTCTAAAAAGCTAGCTCCTCGAAGCAGAGCTAATTCCTTTCTTTTCTTTGATAGACCAAACCAGGAAGCCACTATCTTATATACGTTATTGGCTGTCTTTGGAACAGCTGCTAAGCCATCAAAGAAGCAAGGAGGACTAGTTGAATGAAAGATGATCTCCTCGGGCTCGGAAAAGCAGTTCACAAGAGCTTTGACTATGACTACGAGCTTGAGTTCTAACCTGAAAATCGTCTAATCAAAAAAATGTCATGACCTACTGGACTTTTTTCAAGACATACGAGGCATACTAAGTTCACCCGGTTCGAGAACCTTCTCTCATCGGGACATTACAAGCCCCATCGAACAGACCTTGAGCTAATGAGGACAGGACTAGCCTTACAGGGCGCTAGCCATTAGAAAAGAACTGGACTTCCCCAACACAACAACTTGACTTGAGAACAGAGACAGCAGACACTATCGATTCTCCAATCACTTGACTTCCAGCTGAGAGCAAAAGGAATGCATAGCTGTCTTAGATTACCCCTTCTGAACCTGACACCAATATGTGACATCAAACAAGCACGAAAGCAAGGAAGTCTGTTCGGGTTCATGGACTATGAAGTTAAGATGAAAAAGAGTGCCACCCCTCGACCTGACTTATTCAGGCCGTTAGTTGAGCTCGCGAAATCGTAAGTATCTCAGCGCAACTCAACTCTTCTCCGAATGGCTGTGCGATGGTTGTCGCAATCGCTGGAAACTGCAACTGAAAACAGAGGAGACGGGAAGTGAGGAATCTAGTTTCAAAACCAAGATAGAAGTCTACTCTAGAGTCTTACCATTCGTTCCCTTTTCTTTATCCCTCATTCCCGCTATAAAGAACACGAATGCTAATCCTAATCTTCACTACGAAAAAACCTGGTTTTATTTCCGGAAAGTAAACGACATTAGCAAGACTACTCTACTACCAAAGCCCAGAGCTTCTAGCCTTCCTTTAACAGCTGAAATAGCTGCGGATTCTGATTCACTTCCTCACTCAGAATGCTTATTATTATTATATATTCTATATTATTCATATATAGCTTTTCCAGCTGTACAAGCTGTTTGATACGAGTCCAGTGATTCATGTTCATGATTGAAAATGTGTTCCTTCCTCCCTTTCCAAATGAATGGTCCAAGAATAGATTTGAAAAGTAGTTCAAAACATGTGATCTAAGCTCCCCCTGATCATGACTCCAATTACCACTCTCCACTTTGCTTTGAGAGCATTTATTTTCTATTTACCTTTGTCCTTATAAATATCCCGCATCGGAAAGCAAGGTAAAGTAAGTGACTGACAGGAGACCGGGATGGATAGGAATTGGTTGCCCATTCATGTTCAGGAAATGGACTACAGGTAAGGATTCTATAGCACGTTACCAAACCCAGGTAAAGTCAAGGGATATGGATATGAAAACAAACGGCTAAGAAGCTTTAAGCTCGTTTCTTCGAGGCTAGAAAGCTGCCCTTATAGGTCCGGTTTCACGAGAGTAGCAAGTAGTATATAGAGGAACGGAGAATGGCTTGTCCTCGTTACTGGATAAAGATAAAGGTATGCTGCTTTCTGGTGTAGTTGGCTGCTTACTCCGATCTCTTTAGAATAGCAAAGGGATAATATATATATATCATATACAGAGAACCGGGTCTGATTCGAAGCGAGATCGAACTGTGACTATAACCGCTGCTAGGATAGGGAACTTGTGCCCAGTAGTGCGTTAGGAGATCAGGCCCAGTTTTAGGATAGGATACACTAGAGGACTCGACCAACGAGAAGCTGCATGTGGTTTTTGAGGATTCATATAAGAAGATTGAAAGATTTTTAGTGAAATAGTGAAAGCCAAAGCAGATATGCAAATTCGGCTTCCGGTGGGAGACCGTCAAGCAGAAAAAACACACAGGGAACGAACATCCACTACCTGGATATCGTAATCGGCTTCTCTTTTATAAGGATGAGCTCTATTGACTCGCTAACACTTAGATGCTCGCTTTCGAGCTTTAGCCCCTATCCCCCAACATCCTCACCTCCTCTCTTCAATTACATTCCCTGCGGACCCTGCACTTCTTTGGATTCCCCGTCTTCTCAATCCCTCTGCTAAAAGGTTGACTTTCCTTTGACTTGGCCTCTATCATTTTGAGTGAGACAACCTTTATTGTATTGAACACGGAAACATTCTTATGAAAATGGGACCAGTTCACAAGTCCGCTTTCAAAGTCTGTCTTGCTCGCCCTTTCTCGAGGTTGAAAGAAGAATTTCATGTAGAGTAGGTCAGTTCATTCAGGAAGGACAGCTGAGACAGAGAAGTGGGCTCGTAATCTGATGCGGGAAGTTGTTGGATTGGTGTCAATACGGATAGGTGGCGTCTCGTTCGACTGGTTGTGCGATGTATGCATTCTGTCTTGATGTTCCTTGGCGGACACGGAGTAAATAGAGGTTCAGTTCGATTGCTAACAACGGGTTCTAGCGCATGAACCTCTAACTCTTGGCCGACATCTCCCGCATTCTCTAGCGCTCTTCAGATACCTTATTCTGGGTAAGACTGAGCCTAGGCCTCCCCTAGCAGCCGAATCCTACCCATCCCCATCTAAGGAATAAGCCTAAGAACCAGGCCACTAGGAAGACATCTATCTTGAGACATCTGCTTAGTCCTAACCATCAAAGGAAGGAGTAAGGCACGCAGAAGTTTATAGATTCGGAGCACGAACTAGTGGAGATGTGATGTCCATTCATTCAATTCACATCGGTACAGGGCACGGCGAGGAACTTTCCTGCGCTTTCTATTTAAGCTAACCCCCTTCTATTATATATACAACTGCATTCCTGCTTTCTTGTCATATATGCATGCTTCTGCTGAACATAGCTTACCATGCACTGAACTGCTTTTGCTTATGATCCTTGGATCACTGATAGACTTCTTGCTTTGCACTGACCTTAGCCATATGAACAACTTAGCTTTCTAATATCATGATAATGATTGTGGTCTTTAGACACGCTTGTATCGCTTACAGGTACTGGGGTTGAGCCAACAATTGAAAAATCTGTTCCCGGTCCCGCACCAGAGGGGACTTTACAACCGGAAGTGCAACAACTCGTGAAGTTGCGAAAGAAGAAGTCAGCATCCTGTGAAGCGACAACCATACAAGTGAGGTTGTTTTTTGGCAAACAGAGGCAAGCTCCAGCGACAGAGAGTTCATCGACTTCCTCTCCTTCTTCTGAGAAAGAAGTTGCTGATGATGTCGACGAAAGCAGAATAAGAGCAGGCTGCAGCGACTGAAAGTGACAAAACAACTAGCTCTTCTGAAAAGGGTGGAGAAAGTACACCAATAACCAGGGAGTTTGCTTCAACCCCCGAGAGGTCATCTTCCAGGGATATGTCTTCGGCAGCAGGAGAGCATACCATATCTGCTACAAGAAGCGAAACTTACCCTAGTATGCCGGCTTCTTCTGAACCTTCTCATACCAGGGCACCCATTAGCTCAGGGAGCGCTTCACAAGCTACTTCAGCTCCGACAGAGACAGAAAAAAAGGACTATTTTAGGGAAGAAATACAATCAGCTTAACCTAAGAAAAGAGAGCACGCGATTCCTCCATCCGAGAGATTGCGAGAAAGAGCTCCTAAGCACATGCCAGCAAAGACAGATAGTGAGCTGGTCAGTAGGGAGGAAAGTAATCGGATAGCTTTCTCTTTCATCCCGTTCACAATCCATTACAGAAGCAAGCAGAATCCTCTGAGATAGGCCTACGGACAAGTAGGCGGAGGAGAGCTCAGTAGGCAACGGCAGAAGTGCAGGCTACGTTCAATAGCTAACGGAGGGTACTTCCCATATAAACAAATAGGATAAAGACAACGGAAGCAGAAAACTCAAACTTTTAGAGTTATCACCCAGGCGGGAGCTTTAAGTAGCGCAGCAAAGCTACGAACATAGCAGAAGAGCGAGCTTCCTTAATTACTATATATTTATTACCCTAGCTCTTTCTCTTTACTAGAAGATGCTTGTCTTGCGACAGGATCAAAAACGCGGCAGCCTTCCCTCAACAGCCCGGGAAGAAGGGCAATATCAACTACAGTGAGCAAATGGAGTACCTTCCCTAGTAGGGAGACAGCTCCAGCATTTCTCTTAGATGAAGGGGCCATAAGCGTAGAAGAATTCTTTCCATAAGTGCTACAGGAGTCTAGTCCGGAGAAAGAGAGCGCGCTTGGAGTGGAAGAAAGCCAGGGCTAGTTAGCAACTTTAGTAGTTCAGCTCATTCAAATCTCACACAAATTGGTAAGCAGCAGCTGAAAGAGAGGAGAGCGCCAAAGGAGTTGAGGTCAGAAGGACCAATAGATGATAGCTTCATAGCAAGGGACTACTCTTATCAAAGCGAGCACGGATTAGAGGCGGAATATTGTTGTAGGAGGAGGTGCGCCAGTGTTCAAGTAGTTGAGGTATTTTAGACTTGTTCAGTGAGGTTCAATGTAATTGATTAGTGAAGTGGAGCTTCCAAGGAAAGCAAAGCTAACCAGCTGACGGCAGAAAGAGAGGGCAACTTCCGTTGTCAGTTCAAATCCAATATCTAGTAGTTCAGCTCCGTAGGTCATGGGTACAGGTAGATTCGAAAAGGTAGGACGTAGGCATGCCTCTACAAGCGATAGATCGAGCCAAAAGGTTCCTTAAAGGAAATGATAAAAATGTTCTAGTGTTAAAGCAAAGCAGGGGTTTCTAACCGATTCGAAAAGGGTGTCGTCCTTCATCAGTTTCATCTCAATCTGTTCGAGGAAGGAATCTTGATTTAAAAAGAAGAAGCGAAGTCTCTGTTTTCTAATAGAAGGATCAGTGTCGGTATCAATGTGCCTGTGCCGGTCAGGCAGAATCGGAAGAAAAGAGGTAATAAATGGGCAGCCACTTTTACTCACCGGGATTCGTTTCAGGCATCATGCGTGAACTAGGGTTGGTCAACGCCGCGGCTTTTTTCTTTTCTTGAATCTTCACTTGAAAAAAGGCTGAAATGAGTGAAAGCTAAGGCAGCAGTCGTAACTGGTATAGAATTCTAGGCTTTTGCCCAGTTCAAGGCAAAGGGAAAGGGTGTCGCTTCCTAGTCCCTTTCTTTGCCGGAAAGTCATTCTTCTTTCTAAGACTGAGAGTAGGAAAATAGGGCACGGCCTTTCCTTTAGCCCGTATTGGGCTTTGCCCAGTAGTCTAAAAGGGGAAAATCTCGAACAAAGGAAGGAAGCTTTGTAGGCCTATTAGAGCGGCACTTTAGGTTCTTTTTGGGGAATATGAGTCGAAGCAATAACAAGAATCTTTCTAGTGGAACATCTTTCACAATCCTTGGAGAGATAGTTCACTAATAGACCGAGGGATAAGTAATTCGCCTCATTCACATCCAGATCATGAATGTTTGGAATCCATATTATGCAAGGAGACATTGCTTTTGCTAGTTCGAATTGAAGGGTGATAGAAAATCGGTCTATTTCCGACATCATATCCATAGTTAACGCATTCATCATAGTTAGAAGCTCCAGCTCCGTATCAAGGTCACGATCGATATCGTCACTATCATCAATATCGTCACTAGCATCAATATCGTCACTATCATCAATATCGATATCATCAATAAGAAAACCTTTAAGCTTGTTATCCAGGAACTTGTTCAGAAATACTGGTTTGAAAGGAACATAGGAGTTTGTCGCTAGGTATTTGACCAAATAGGATCGTCCGGTTCCTATAGAACCTATCACTAAAATACCCCTAGAGGGAGATGAGATAGGGCTAAGCGGAACCGAAGCTCTTATTAGTATAAAGAGCCCCTGTATGGGTTTAAAAGAGCCTGATGTGACTTCCTCTTTTAGGAGCTCAAAACCGGACCTGTATTTTAAGAGATTTCAATGGCCCGATAGGGACGATTTATTAAACGCCCTACCTAAATCCTGCTGTTTTAGTAGTGGAACCGACAGGTGTAACAACGTACGAATAACGACTTTTAAGCATACGCGCAAATATGCCATTTTAAGATCCCCAGATGGAACGGATTTCTCTGGTAACCCCTTTTTCCTTAGGGCTTATCAGCGCCTGCAGGCCCTATAAATGAGTTGAAACCGAAGCGCTTAACAACCGAGAAAGGTGACTCTCTTCCAGAGAGATTTGCTATCCTGTCCAGTTCAAGAGTTTGACTAGTTCCTCCTTTTCTAGAAGAGCTACGACTCCTCGCCTCGGATAGGACTTTTTCGTTCTTCGAAACCTCTCCAACCAGTCGTTCTTCGAAACCTGATCGGATTGGATTGATTGTTGTAAACTCGCTTTTATAAATACCAGAGCAGAGGTGTAACCCTCATGCACGGCTGACTAGCCTTCTTTCATTCGATTCGTTTTCATGACGAATATTCTTCTTTTCTTATAGTAATAGTGATAATGAATCAACTCGGTTCAATTCCTCGATTGATGGAACCAACCATCGGTTCATCGAAGAAAGAGTTGGGGCTTCTTGGTTAAGTGCTCCCGTTCAGTAAAAGTAAATAAGGGTCTGATCTTTACTATTTGCCTACGGGCACTCTACGGTACCAACTACCCAGTTATAAACAAGGTATAAACAAGGGGGATAGACTCATTATGGTTGAGAAAAGGAAACCGGTGAAGCGACATCAGTGTCTTCTATACTAAAAAAGATCCCGTGACGGGTACCTTCTTGGTGGCATCTGAGTCAGTGGCGGCGGACCCTGTCCCCCTTCCTACAATGGATTCATGCCATCCGGATTTGAATGAAATTGACGTGGGAAATTCAAAGAGACCCCCAGAAGTTGGGGATTGATTAGAAACAATCCTATTTTGCTGAAAAAGGATCAATCTGATTATAGCTATCTTACAGAAGTCTATGCTAGCCCTCAAGAGCAATTGATAGGGAGCGATTTTTGAAAGAAAGAAAGGGGTGTTAACCGGAAAGATGCTTCCCGAAACCTTTACTGTAAAGGTCAGGAGGTAGCTCGAGTCAGTCGCTACGCTCTCGGAAGGACGACAAAAACAGTTGTTACGTCGACATTGAAGACATAGCCCTTCATTATCCCCTCCCAGGAGATTCAGTAAAGTTCAGTCAAGTATTCCGTTGACTAGAAGCTTTTAGGCATAGCATCTCGATCCGGACTAGAGAAGTATCAAATTGAACTCTGAAAGCACTCTAATAAAGAGCCGTATAAGGGTTCCATCTATCAATGAATTTCTTTCTTACCTACCTACCAAAAGAGGTCCTCCTTCCCAGAATAACTCCTCCTTGCTCTCTTGCATATCATCACACCGCAACGGAGAGGGAAGCAAGAAGAAAAAGCGACCTTCCTTCGTCAGCCCTTACTTTCCCATTCTATTCCATAATAGGACTTGGCTTTTCCTTTCAATGGAAAATATACCACAACCAACATTTTGATACTATCTTCATCTCAGTCCTTCACACCTTACACCCCGAGAGCGAGAGATCTCAGCCCTAGAAAGCTCGTAAACTCGCACCTCCTCCTACTACGGTGGGAAGCTGGACATTCGAGCATTCGAGACGGAGACTCAGTCCACTTCCACTCTGCAGAATAAGAAGAACCAATCTCAGTTGCAATCGCAAACAAAGAAGTTCACGGTCAAAGGAGTGTCATCGTAAGGGTTGATGGTGAGCCAGTCCAAAACAAAAAGAAAGGCCTGGCCTCTTTGTTAGGGAAAGAGTAAGGCTCTGCAAGACCTTAGTGAAAGAAAGCGAAGTATCTAAAGGGCTGCCTCTACCTTGAAGACAGATTGAAGCTCTATCTTTCAAACTTTCAAAGTCTCAACGCCTTTAGCTTTAAACCAGGGCTTTTTTTGTACTACCAGGGTGGGAATTAGAAGCTGTTCCCCCGTCTGATAACTCTGCTATTTAGAAAAAAGGGAGGGAGGAATAAGGAGTGTAGCCCGGTGAAGCTCTTTTTAGGAAGACCGGTTTTAGTCAACGCTGGGCAGATTGTTCTCCTACTCGAGTGAAGAGAAGTGTTTCGTAAGCCAGGAATAAAAGAAAACGAAGCTTAGACAGCATAAGATCAACAGAAATCGGAGAAGGGGGACGCATTCGATGTCGATCTTTATCTTTCTCTTGGGGATCCCTTCATCCTAGGTAGGAACCAATCTCCTTTTTTGGCAATTGGCTATAGCATAGCAAGGGAATTCCAATAGCTTCGCAACAGCGTAAGGGAATTCCTCTTATTCATGTTTCGGTTCGCCCCATCCTATCCACCCGGAGATAGCCCAATGAACATTGGCGATCCGTGAGGTCTAAAGTCTTATATCTGATGGTTTTGATAGAGGGGTCCTCACCGAAGCGTTTTATCACGCCTGCTTTGGTTACTCCTCTACCCACACGGGTCTGATCAAGCCTACGCGCAATCACAAGGAAATCAGTACCGGACACTCAACCAAGGAGTTCAGGCTCACCATGAAGCGAACCTGAACTCGGTCCCGTCCAGGATTGGCACCTGGAAATCGAGCCCCTTCAGTGCAAACATATCATAGATCTTCCATAGCAAGCTGAAGCGAACTAACTCAACATCAGTTCGCTCGACTTTCCACTTCCGAACTACAATAGGCGCACATAAGAACTCCTCAATAGACACTCATGGATCCATGGCGGTAGACCAGTACCAACGACAGTACTGTAGCCAACTTTTAACCCACGCCCGAAGCTGAGACCATTCAATAAAGTCTTTCATCCCAGGTTGAACAAATAGTTCATCGGGAATCTGACTCAACTCTCGTGAACGCATATCAAGTCAATAATGACTCACTTCAGGTAGGGATTAAGCGGCTTCCCTCGACCCCTCGACTTGCTTGTAACTGGACCCTAGTACTTCTAAACAGTACCATCGACTGGATTACTATACTGCCTTCCTTGCTTGACTGCCTTGGCACACTCATACTAGGAATCAAAGAAGGAACTCTTAACTGACCTATTACATAAGTAATATAAAGAAAGCTTTTTCTTTAGTATGAGATATTCTCACACATCCGATTCTGGTCCATCCACTTCTGATGAGAAAGATTCCGAGGCCTCAACCACCTAAGTATCGAGCTTGCATGACCGGGCGCATTTGGTCAGCTACTTCTCACTACTAGTCTCTTTGTCTAACTACCTTGCAAAAGTCTTCACTCTTCCTTCTCTTTTAAAAACGAAGAAATATGCCATTTGAAGTGATCGAAAACCTTACTTACTTCTATAATAATTCGAATTCTCGTCTTCAAAGGTTAAGGTCCAGTCGTCCGTCCAGTTTCAGCAATGTAAGGTCCCATGAACCTTCAGCCACAAGCCTTCTTTCGTCAAATAGAACGAATCGTTGGGTTCCACCCGGAGACGAAAGCCTACTTTTTGTCTTGTCCTGTAGTGGTCTAGCCCTGCTTCTTGTTCCGCCCCTGCGGATATATACCTATTTTTATCAGATTCGTCTTACGCTTTAAACATTGGAGCACTTTCTAAAGCCAAAACTTGGTTTGTCACACTCGCTTCGGTGGGTGTAAACTCACCACTGTAGCATCAAAACCAAAAGCTCCTGTTCCCCCCTAATCTTAAGTTAAGAATCCGAAGCTTAAGCCAAATCTGAAGCTAGAAAAGAGGGGAATAAATGATTCCAGTAGCCAAGCCAATATGGGGTCTATAACCACAATAAGAATACCCGTGATCCGGGGCATTCCGCAGTTGAAGTTGATGATTTGTTTTCAAATTTTTCGTCTGTCTGTGTGAAAAGGTGAAAAGTATGTAGGATCCGATCCACCTTAAGCTATGTGGCCTGAGCCTGTTCCTAAAGCATAGGCTATAGTACCAAATCCAAGGTATAAAGAAGCCTAGGCCGACGCCGAATCTGCACCTGCAGAATAAAAATAATCTTCAAAATCAGAAAATGAATAGTACGTAAAGAAAGGGCTTTTTGATCCCCGATCTGAGTCTCGTCTTTCGAAGGGTCTCGTTCCGTTCATATGCCGCTCATTTGTAGCAGGGTTTTTGTATGTTTTAGATAAGTAAGACAAGCGCTTCATTACGCGTGATTCTAATTCTAGCATATGCTCAGCTGCTCCTACCAAACATTAAAGGCAAAAGGATGCTTATCTGGATCTGGATCAGCCTACTTCTTCTATGTTACGTCCTTCCCCTTTATTTTGTTGTATTCAGTGGGTCAGGGAGGTACCCGCCCGCGCTTTTTCTTACCCGGAAACACGTCGCTAGCCTAAGGCAGGCTTCGCTATCCTCCCGAAGCTGTCATTTTCCAATGTAATGGTTTTTCACTTATATGGGTACAAGGGGCTTTACTATATTTTACTTTATGTAATTAAGTTTAGCTGTAGTTAGAGTGGGTCGATCTAGCCGCCTTAATTGACCCGGTTGAAGATCACATTACTAAATCCGAATGATGATTTCATAATCAATCATAGAGGTGTGAAATGGCATCTTTTCAGAAGTCAGATAGACCGTTGGAAGGTTAGCGCACATCATTTTTCTATTTAGCTCCGAAGGCAACCCGTCGCGCCCTCGTCGCGGCGTTAGCAGCCATTGACGATGTATTGAAGACTAAGCGAGCCGGCCTAGAACGGAGCACATGCTACTTCTTCGAAATCGCGAACACCTTACCTTTCTTCTTTTCTTAGTCTGATCCGGACACTCCAGACCTCGGTTCTTGGCTTTGATCCAATTCCGAAGCTCGTTTGCTCACTAGCCGATGTTATTTTCAATTTTATTAGTTAGAAAAAAAAGTATTGAGATACCGTACCGCCTTAAACAAGCGCCAGGAAAATAGAGCTTACCGCGCTGAGTTACGTCGTAGGCGAAGCTTTCGATTCGACAAATGGTTGATGCTCCTACGCATTTAAATTGTTGAGCTCGTGTCTTTAGGGTCAGCAGGCCGGGCCTGCGGTTCTAATGATTCCGTAGATACAGAAAGAGTCAGTCTCGGCTTTATATTAAAAAAAAAAAAAATAGATATTAGAACGTCAACTTTAGGCTTTGTGAATTAAGGAGGACTCATATGATTCTCCTTCCTCGACTTCGGTTCTGTCTCCTGAAATAACCCAGAAACTTGCTTAGTCAGGTCTTCCTTTTATGTGAATTCGTAGAGTAGGCAGAGACCCTTATATACGATCGGAGTTTAAACACTTAAACCATGGGTCCCCCGAATATCCATCCAACCCCCTTTCCTGGCTTTTGTTCTACTAGCAGTAAGCTCTGCTCCCTCCAGTTCTATTAATTCCGGATTTTCATTTTTTTACCTGACGACCATCCAAGGTTTCATGAGTGCTCCTATTCTGTTAGTTATGACTTTTCGTTTGGCATTTTAGCTGAGTCCGCTTGGGCCTGCGTCAAGCCTGAAGCTTTTGTTTATTCAGGTGTCTATGCCGATTTTTTTGGGGGTAGATTGTGGCTTTGAGACAACCTTCTTCGGTAAATGCTATCCCGGGAAAATGGATCCGTTGTTGGTTCCAGAGAAGCGGCAGGATATCCTTTTTAAACAAAAACCGGGTTGGTAGAACCAGGGCCCGTTGTTTCAGACGAGACCTCCTTCAGGGCGGATGAAGCAGCCCTTGCTTTATGACCTGTTTCATACCTGGAAGAGTTGAAAGATCAAGGCCATTACTTCCACGATACAGCCCCCCCTGCTGAATCTTAAGCTTTCTCAATAGCGTAGCCTCTTTAACCCCACCGCATCAGCTATACACCGAGGACCGGTACCGAGACCCATACCCCCCTAGCTACATGGTGGTACTTTGCGGCTCCTCACAAGTAGTTTTGGTCGGACATAATATCTACCGAAGTGGGACAAAGGGCCTTATAAAGAGAAGCGAGGCGGGGGACTAGAAGCAAGCTAGTTTTCGCAAGACGGCTTACTTCACCAACGAACGGGGTGTGGGCCAAGACGACGAAAGTTTTGATTCAACAACTGATAACCCCGAAAGGCAAACAAAGTCAAACTGAATAAAAGTTGACTTACGATAAAAAAATAAAGGAGTCTCTCTTTTACTTTTAGAGCGGGAGATAGCTTTACTTTTGGTCCCGTTTGGTTGGTTTCAACTATCTCCCAGAAAGCCAAGAGACGAGACAGAAGATGCAGAGAATACTATGAGAGTGTATCCTATGTGACGGAGTAGAGAAGAGAGCACCTTCAACCGACAAAGCACTTATTTCCTGCTCGGCCAAGATGTGTTAAACGGAACCTTCTTCAAAAATGTCTCTAAAGGTGGATAATGGGACTACTGGTCTGCTGCTTTGACTTTTTCCAACTACTGTGAAAGCAAAGAAACTCAGCTTCTTGCAGGTCTTAATAAGCAATAAGCGGGTAACTAAGGTCTACTCGTCAAGTAAAGCCTCACTTTTTCGGCGACGGCCAGAGCCGATTCAATCAATGCGACTTCGTCCCACCGGAAGGAATATTCTGAGGCGGGCAAGTAAAGAAGGGGCAGGATATGTCTAGAGTGTAGAAAGAGAATCTTCTCATTCAGAAAATGCCCTCTTATGCGCTATCCGATCTCGTGAAGCCAATGGGTTAGCAATGATCCTATCAATTGACAGTTTCGGGACTTCTCCTGAAGAATGACCAAGGGAACCGACCGTATCAAAGTAGTGTGATCTCTTGGCATAGCTGAAACTCGATGTCAGAAAGCACGTTCCTCGCTATGAAGCCCGAAGACGAAGGTCTGATTCAGCGAACGGGTTAGCTTTCCCACTCTCCTTGCTTTCAATCTGTCTTGTGCCACTCCTCAAGCCATTCTTTGAACTTTGAACTTACTTAATAGGGGCGACTTCCACCAACTGCACTGGGAGAGAGAGGATAGACCTTCACCTCAATCTCCACCGGTTCCCACTGAAAGCAGAGCATTACCTAAGGTAGATCATTTATCCCTCCTTACTCCTTCCAGTTTGCCATAAACCTTCTTGGTTGACATCATCTTCAATCTCAGATGTCAACTCTTCAAGGTGTGCTTTCCCCAAGTTTGTCAGGATCCTCCACATCTGTTCAGTCCTCCTCGAGTGTACATTCAATTGGGCTTTTTTTCGGAATCCAGGATAGGATGGATTGGCCGAACTTCGCCGCTCTAAGAGATCGACCTCTAGTAGGGTTGGCTCGGGACCGTGATGACGATGACATCGATGCCACCGCTGCCTGTGGGGATTTCTTATTCTATAAGAAAGTACTTTGAAAAAGTGTTAGCTTAGCTTCTTCGCTACCTTCCACCCCCCTATCGGCTTCTTCTCCTACACCCGATATTTTGAAGCTGTTGGTGTTATCGCTGCTAGCCGTTCTCCGTCTTTGGCCCTCCCTCTCCGATCGAGTGAGAGGACAACGAACCTTGCTACCTTCCCAACCGGAAACGGACGAACAACAGCTCCAAGACTTGTTCACTTCCTATTGATGCGAAAAATACCGAGAAAATGAAACTTTTTGATTCCCCTTCTTACCGGTACTGCTTCCGGGCGTAGTTCCCCGAGGTTGAGTGCATTGGTCAAGGTCTTATCTCTTTATCTCCTTCTTTGATTATGATGCTTGCAAGGCGCTTCTTCTTTCCACGATCAGATGCAAGATATGTCTCCCTTCCTTCTTCATTGGGTTTTCTATTCAGCTTCTACTCACCGGAACGAGTCCGAGGGATCTAAACTAACAAAGAAGAGAAGTCAAACAGTCTTTTAGCGGAATTCAGTTCCATATTTAGTTCAGTACAAGAATCCTATTAACCGTCTTTTCCGTTAGATAGTTAATATAAAACGAATCAAAGAGTCTTTTTCGTTTTTTAGTACAGAAAGCAAAGCGAGTCTTCTTATTTTTTTTAAGAGAATTCCTGCTAATGAGAGCGGATTCTATTGCATCCACCCTTTTTCCATTCCGAATTTTGTCATTCTTTCCTCCTAAGTAAGCTAAGCTATATGTCTCCTTGCCGAAGTCCTTGATATCACATCTCTCCCCATTGCCCTATCCCGCAGTCTGTCTTATATAAAATGGAAATGTGGGGTAGGTTCTCATTCCACCTCACGAGGTCTCAGCCTGTAGTACAATCTGTTCTTTTTAGAGTCCTAGTTCCGCTCTATCGAGAAAGAAGTCTAAACTGAAACTATATGCTTAACACATGCGGATCAGGGGGCTTGTTACAAAACTTAAGCTTGCCCGGAACGCAAGGATTGAGACCACATTCTTAGGATTGACAGGCTCCCTTTTTTCCTCTTTCTGCTTTAGTTAGACTTTTCTTCACCTTTATGATCGAAGAATACGAACTTTAGGAATGGGGCCAGTGCAAAGCGGAAGATGAAGCCTTCCTTTCGAAATAAAGAGAATGCCAAGGTAAAATCGTGAAAGCAAAGTGGGTCTGAAGTCTACGCAACTTGTTGACCCAGTTTTGTTAGTCAATTGCTCCACCATTTCATGCACACTTCTCTTCGGCTAACCAAGGCGCGAAAGGAAGTACTCTAGACCACGACCTAAGCACACTACTCTACTAATCCTTCCGTAAACTTTCTGTACTAAAAAACGAAAAAGACGCGGATTCTCCTTTCTATTCTTTCCTTTATTACTTTTTTACTTGAAAGACGACTTTAAATCCGGAGGTTGTAAATCACTATGCCCTCCTTTGTTTAGTTAGTAAGAATATGCATATCTAATAAGTCTCTCATAGGTAAAGTAAACTGAAAAAATGTACAAGAGATCCGGTAAGGCTCGCATAGGCTATGGCTCTGAGCTCGTCTGGATCTGATAACGTAACGCCAATCCACTTACTCCGGCTTTACTGGTGTAATTAGGAAGATCTCTCTTACCTGGTCAGCAATACCTCATTCATTCCTCTAATCTAATATATCCTATGTCTGGAAGCGAAGCGGCAAGAAAAGGAAGACTATAGAGGCGCCTATTCCTTTTTTATTCCCTGCTTGTAGATTCACTTTCTCCTGCTCTAGGACAGTTAGGGGAAGTAGCGAGATTCCGATTCCTTCGTGGGCGAAGGCAGCCGCTCCAGCAGCTTTAGTACTTAGTTAACGCCCCAGCCCTTATCCCGCGATGAGAAGGTAGATGCGGTAAGCCAACTCCTTTCCTTCTTGCTATTGCTAACAGGGCATGAGATGACATCATCATTCCCTTCCTTGCTTCGAGGAGCAGGTCGAATAGTCGAAGAAGGGTATGGGATAGATCCTATTCCCGGAATTACCCATCCCCCCTTGTCTTGATTCTCCTCTTGTCTCTTCTTTGACCAGTGGGACCAGTGGCAATTGACTTATTTTATTAAACCGGCCCACATTGGTCGAAAAATTCCTTTTGAATAACTTTATAGTAATCCGGTAATAAAGGCAATCGACGAGGGATATTCCAAGCATGACGGAAGAAAGGACGAGCGGTTACTCTAGCAGCGGATATGGCTAAAACAGCGGATACGTTCTAAACCGATTCTTTCACAACTTATTCTATCACCCCCGGTTCACTTCACTCCCTAAAGGCGGATTAAGACTAAGGCTACTCTCGGAAGGCAAGGTTATATATAAATTTTAATTCAATCAACCAAGCAAAGAACCGATACCACTACCACAGTCTTCACCAAGACAGCAGGCTGGTCGTAGATCAGGGAAAGCGAAAGAATGCCTTTACCTCCTTTACGTACTTTCTTGGCCCCGCTCCGCACCTGTATTGCTTGTCTTTCTTCCCCTAGTTAGTTCTCTACCGGTTATGTCTTAGATTTAGATGCTTGCTAAGCTCTTTATGAACGAAGTAAGACTATAACGGTCGGGCAGAAGCACTAACTTTCTGCCTATTGGGCTTAGAGGAGGTTTAGACTACAGTGAGTGAGTAGCCCCCACTAGGAGGAAAATCAGAGCTGCTCGGCATCCCTCGTGGTTGAATTTTTGCATGCCTGATTGGAGCTCATTGGCTCAGCAGGAGGAGGAATGGGAGCTAGCTGCAGCGCTTGAAAGAGAGAGGGAAAAGAAAACTGAAACTTCCCCATGCTCCAGCATGGAAAGGATTTTTAATTAAGAGCAAACAATCTCAATCTCCATTTTATTTTCCCTTAATTATCAGCCAAGAAAGAGTAGTAGGCCTAGGTTTAACATACGCGCTAAGATCATATATGACCTTGTCTAAATGGAAGGTCCTTAATCACATCATAAGCCTTTTCTCCTTCGCATCACTCATCGTCCTCGATTTGCTCTCTCAGTCTCCACTGATTTTGGAATGGTTCTTTCCGCCGTGAACTGCCAAAGTGGTTAGTCTGCGACCCCCTTCATTTCCCGTAAGTGAGAGCACTGCCCGAACTCCATTCTAGAGGGCCACCCACCTGCGCTACCAATCCATCTAAAGAAGGTCTTCTCCCGTGTTCTTCCCTCTTCCTATGGTCTTGACCTGCAAAGTTCTTTCCGAAAGCTCACACCATGACTAAAAAGCTCCCAATAGGACAAGTAGCCGCTTATTTATATTATAATATAGTAATAGTAAGTAGGAAGGAGCGGATTCACACGTTTTTTAAAATACCCTACGCGCGGGGACCTGGGATGAATCTCCGACCGTAGCGTAGCCTTCGCTGCCTTTTTATCCAATGATGTTTAGCAATCGAAAGGACCGGTCAAACGAACTGATTCGTTTCCTAGTCTCCGATCGATTTCGTACCGTCATTGTAGAGGGAATTCTCTATTTCCGCTGCTAACTGCAAAGGCACTCGAGGAAGTAGGACTGACCACCTCACGTTTGGGGTTCCGTTGGTAATCAGCCCTCTATGATTAAAAAATCCCCTCACGCCAACGCAGGAGTTGGAGGCCCATGCATATCTCTTGGCTTCGGTTCCCTACTGTCTTGTCTAATCTCCTAGGTCTCTCAGCTGACGTCCGAAGAATCGATGGTCCTGAACATTACTTATGTTATGGAACCCCTTTTTTCGTATCACTCATCGGCCCCGCTTAGGTCCCTCTCGATTCTCCCCGGATTTGAGGATCACCTTTGACCTGCCCGAACTGCTAATATAGCTAGTCTGCGTGCCGATCGTTTCCCAGAGGTGGGCTAAAGCCCTTTCGGGAGATAAAGTGACAGAGAGTGCATCGTGCTGATAGCGAATAAAAGGCCGTTGAGCGTGTTGGATATGGGTTAGGAATTGCACTATGGGCTAGGTAGTCATTTGAGCTAAGCGAAAGGCACGTAGGTCACTTGAGCGAAACGATAGGTACGAAGCTACAGGCTGAGCAACTTGTCAAGATTTTGCTCTGAAATTCCGATGTTGCCACCGACCTTTTATTCCCTTATTTAGTTAGGGCTTTCCCTGCCAAATCAGATAGGACTGACAGCCCTTTATTTATTGATTTTCCAACATTCGTTTTGGGAAGCTCTCCATAACACAAAGACTTTGGTTCCGCCTATTCATCCGAAACTCCAATCTATGACGGACCAACCCCAACTTCTAAAAAAAAAAAAAAAATGCCAGTTTTTAGCTCGATACTGGGAAGAAAGGCGTAATGGTACCTCTGAAATTGATGCGATGGTCACTCCCTAACCTTAGCGCGCGGAAGAGCGTACTCTAACCAACCCGAGGTCAAACCTTGACCAAGAATCTGGAAAAAGAATTGCGTTCACCGGCTTTCCACTCGAGATAGGGCACAGGAAGCCAATCTAAGGGGAGGGAATATGAATTTCCTAAATTGACATGAGTACTTGGGTTCAATACTTGAAGTTGGACCAAATCTTCTGCGGTTGTCATATCAACCCGATTTGCTGACAATTCACTTCTAAAGGTGAGGAGAACACATATACATATGAGTCAAGTAGTACGAGGAGAGGAGTAGTGAAGCTACTAGTAGTTAGAAATGCCTATCCTTAACTCCATTAATTGGAAGGAAAGACTCCAGACTTCAGTTCCTAACTCAGTCCTGTGAGTAATGTACTCCTTTCTCAAAGAAAGCCTGGTGTTGATTGATCAGTAAGGCCCCCGGCAAATGTGGAACTCAAGGCCGGACCTTCCAATCAACAGTAATCGTCCGGCCGAGGGCGTTAAGCAGAGTTGAAAGGGCTTTTTAAATAGTTCCAAGTCAGCGGGTCAAGCAAGGGATAAAAAACCAGCTTTCGCTTACTCGACTTATTGCTAGAGAGCCAACCTTGTCCCTCTTTCACTTGGGCAAGACGTTGCTAACGCTTGACTTCACTGTGCGACTACTTTTCTAAAGCTATAAGCAAAGCAAAAAAATCTTACTCAACAGAAGACATGGCATGGTACTCGGCTTCTTCTGTGCTAGACTTGGATACAGTTTCTTCTTTCTTGCTTTTCCAAAAGATCAATGATGAGTCAAGAAAAACACAATAGCCCGTCTCTTTGGCCGACGAATTCTTCCCTCACCCGAAGGCGAGCGAGGGAAGAGAATTAGAATTAGTAAGACAATCGGGATTACCTCAATGTAGGGGGGGCTTGCCTCAATATCAGGACAGACTGAGGGCTAGGAAACAACTACTTCATAATAGAGAGGCGGACTCAAACTAAAAAGAAGGGAAGGCCCAGTCAGAACAAGGAGATGAACCAATGAATTCCTCTATTAGATAGGATAGAGAACGAAGAACCGATTCCATTACTAAAGAGGTTGTTGACAAAGAGCGCTTGCTACCAGAAGAGGTAAGCAAACTCACTTCTATTTATTGCACTAACAAGGGACGAGACTAGGAGACCGGGATACCTAGATAGAAGGAGGGGTCCGCCCAACGCCCAGTACAACATAAAGGGAGGCAAGACGAACTTCTTCTACGTCGAATTCACGAAAATAAGAATATGAGAAATCGTCTGATGAAGAGTTCCCTAGCTAGACGATTTTCCACGTGGAATGAATGTTGAAAATAGGTATGGCAGAATCGTATGATTATACGACTAGAGAACAGATAACCAGGAAAGACAGAAAGGGAGAACCGACCGGGGCCTTGCCCAACCTTTAGCTTTAGGAAGAAATCCAGACTTTTGAGCTCAGCTTAGGGATCAGAGGCGAACCACCTAGTATGGTACACAATCAGTTCACTAAGACAATCGGAGTGACCGGGCTATGAAGTCCACCCAGCTTTTCGGGTTTACCGAGCAACACTTGTGGAATGGCGATTCGGAGTGTTGTTAACGGGCTTGGCTTGAAGGCGTGACCCCTTTTATTTATTTATTTGGGGGGTTACCGCGGTTCCTTCGACTTTCGGTTTAGTGTTTATTATAAAGAACAGAGGAAGGAGCCGGGACTAACTATTTGAGTATTCGGCCTAACTCACAGGCAGATCTAAAGGCTATTAAATAGTCGCCTAAGCAGACGATGGACGAGACTCTGGAAGAGTGGCTTTCTGCTGAGTCTGACGGGCTTGTGACCAACTCGGTATAAACCCCTAGTTCAAACTATGTCTGTATGTATAGTATAACCGCCGCTTCAAATCAATTGAATCAATGCAAGCAATGCTGTTCCCACATGCCTATTCATTCCTATTTGGTTGGATTCCTCGGTTCATCTTATGCCTTAGATGGAATAGCCTGTTTTTCTAGCTATTAGTTTCCTTCATTCAGGTATGGTGGCAGGGAATACGAAGTTCGAGTAGGCTTCGTCGGTTTGAGAAGGTGAACGACGAATCCGAGTGATCGAAGGTTCAAGTACTGAGCGAATATTCAAACGTCTATTCATGTGAGAACTTCTTGCGCCTTTGGTTGACACCACCTTAGCCTTAGTCAGTAAGGGAGGGAGGTGACTATTAGATAGGGACTCTGGAAGTTCATGTGAAGAGGTTAGTGGAAGAGATCATGTTTCCGGGGTTGGAGTCACCGAAGTGGACAATAGGCAAGAGAAGAGGGCAAGCAGTACGTACCGTATTCACATATGATGGTTGGTGTGTCTATTCGTTGTGAAAGACTAGTGATGGATTTCTACAACTAAGAAAGCAGCTTACAGCCAAGAAAAAGCAACCTCCATCCCGAGCGATGGATGAGCCTTACTTAAGGGGTGAAATCACTCGATGCCTTCATTGAAGTACTTCCTTAGGAAAGGATGGCCTATTGCCTATTGGAGGAAAGAAGAAAAGGTATGAAGCAAGAAGTGGAAGAGATCCTGCTGTTAACGAGGAAATTCATTGGCGAGACCATCACACCTTTTACAGTCAATTCAATAAAAGAAGTGTACTACGAAAGAGGAGTTCTTTGACTCGCGGTTGATCTTTAGAAGATTAGGCACAAGTCTGAGGCCAGAAAGGATAAGGTGCGGAGCAATGCAATTGAAGCAAGTAATGGAAGCCCCAGAAGCAAGGTGGTTATTCTTATTAGTGGAACTCGGACTCTTTATCCTCAATCGAAGGATCAGAAGGCACTCTACTAAACACGGATTGACTCTCTTGCCCAAGCATTGCCGCCCACGACTCGGTTAACAACTTTTGTTCTTCCTTACCTTTTACCTGCAGCAAAGGGGGTCTTAGGTCTATTGCTTGACGGGAGTAGTAGAGATTAGGGGAAAGCTCTTTCTTTTCTGATTGAAAGATCTTTTTTTTGACTCGCTATCGCTATAAAGGTTACAACCGGCGGCATTCAAAAGGAAGGTTATTACATAAGTGATTAGAGCGATGCCCCTTGCTTTGCAAAGAGTTGAGTTCTTCCTCTTGAGCGCAGGATAGCCACTGACTCTTCCGATTAATTAAGATATAGGACAAGCCAAAGCCAACGCGTCAAAGTAAAGTCAGGTTCAGCAATCGACGTAACTGGTTCAAATACCAGAAGCTAGGTCATAGAAGGTAGATTCGATTCGACAATCTTAAGTAGTTGAGTCAGCCCTTGCCGGGATACGATACTGTCAGCCTCAGCTAATCACTAGCTTCTGAAAGAATAATATCGTCAAGTCGGAGAGGAAGAAAAATGCCATCATAGAGGGATCAGCATGTAAACTGGAAGGGCTAGGGAACTCCTTTAGCTCCAGAATTCTTTAGAATGAGAGTTAGGGTCGGTACCGAGAGGAGCGGATCTCTATTCTATATCCAAGGCGCATCTATATCCAGCGCTATACTTTCCTTTCTAAAACAGTGACAAGTCAAAAGTTGTCAGCCTGAACTACTTAGAATATTGAGCCCCTGAGCCAGCGTGTTGAGTCCGACCTCTCATCTCAAGCTAGGGAGTGCCCAGCCTTGTCCTTACCGACGGGTGCTCCTGATCGGAAAGTTCGGCAGAACTGATATAAGATGGAACAGCTGAGGTTATATATAAACAAGGGTTTCCGGCTCGTCGACATATACCTTTCGCTTTGATTCACACTCAATGTGTTGATTGACCGGACAGACTTTTCCTTATTCCTTATGAAAAGCGTTGAGAAAGGGGGCATCTGATCTCTAACCCATCAGCAAGATAGTGCCTTTTTTAAATCGATATTTAATCCAACAAAAGGTAATCCCTTCCAAAGATGAAAGCTGCTAAGTCGCTCACACACAGGTGTCACACCGCTTTGTTTATAGCAAATAGCCATAAACAGAAAGCGTGCTTAGGGACTTTCTGTTTGTGCCAAACCAGATTAGACCACTCAACAGGATTCGACTGGCTTCTAATGAAGTTCCAAGCAGTTTTTAAAGAAAAAATGCCCGAGGCCGAAGGCTTCCAAATAGTTGTATCGACTTCCAACCCCTCAGGAGGGAGGACGTC
Source organism: Durio zibethinus (assembly GCF_047325235.1). Taxonomy (NCBI): domain Eukaryota; kingdom Viridiplantae; phylum Streptophyta; class Magnoliopsida; order Malvales; family Malvaceae; genus Durio; species Durio zibethinus. The sequence goes on from NW_028322653.1 coordinate 86,123, forward strand.
TTTCACATCAGCAGCAATGGCAGGAGAAAGATAGGCTAACCTGTCCAGCAAACTCTCGTTAGCCCAAACGTCAGCTAGAGAGGCATGAGCGGGGATACCAGTAATAGCCGGGGCTTCACCACCATACACGTCAATCAAGGAACCCTTTGATGACCACGGATCCCACCAAAACTTAGCAGCACTATTCTTACCAACTGAAAGGAGAATGCATCTTTTGGCATTCGTTCTAGTCTTAAGGATAGAGCGCCAACTCCACGAGCTGCTTGTGGGAATTTTTATTTCCCAATTCGATCTGCCCTTAAGTAATTTGTTTGCAGCTAACCCACCTGTTCCAAAACTACAGGGAGCAAGCAACCTGTAAACACAATTTCATCATGAATTTACGTTTTAAATCTCAGATTTTCCTGATCCCTAGACCCCTCATTAAAAGGTTTGCAAATCTGGTCCCAAGCTACTGTGTGGATCCTTTTTTGCAAGGTGGATCCTCCAAAAAGAAAATCTCTGCATAAGGCTTTGATGTGTTGAATAACCGAGATGGGCAGCGGAAAGGCCGCGGTCCAGAAAACATGAAAGGCATTAAGAACGGATTTTTTCAGTTCCGATCTACCCGCGTAAGAGAGAGTACTACTCTTCCAACCAGCCAACCGCTTATGGATTTTGGAGATTAGCGGTTCGTACATAGCAGCTGATAGCTGTCCAATATAAAGTGGCAGCCCGAGGTATCGGATAGGTAGAGAACCCGTCGGGAAGTTTATAATATTTTGGATGGAGGTGACCAAGTCATTATCACACGATCCCGAGAAGAATAGTTGGCATTTACTACTTTTCATTGCGAGGCCCGAGATTTTCTCGAACTTCATCAAAAGAGCTTTAAGGTTTTTAGCAGATTTGGTGTTGGCTCTGACGAACACCATGAGATCATCCGCATAGAGAAGGTGGGACACCGCCTCCCCTTGGCATTTAAATGAGGCGTCAATCCTTTTTTCCCGAATCTCCTTGTCGAGCAGTCTAGAGAACCCTTCAATCGCCACTGAGAAAAGATAGGGTGATAGTCCTTGACGCAATCCCCTTTTGCCTCTGAAATTCCCATAGGCAGTCCTATTAACGTTAACTGCATAGGAGGCTGTTTCTACACATTCTTTGATCCATTTGAGGCAGTCTTCGCAAAAGCCCATCTGATTGAGGCAGTTGAAGAGGTAGCTATGATCCAATGTGTCATATGCTTTCCTCAGATCAACCTGAAGACAATTCTCTGAGGACCCCTGGCTCTATTGAACCCCCTGACTAGTTCATGAGACAGCAAAATGTTGTAAATAATGCTGCGGCCTTTGAGGAAGGCACTTTGATTGGCACTAATCAGGTTCGGAAGCACAAGTTGGAGCCGACTGGTAAGCATTTTAGCAATAATTTTGTAAACTGTGTTGCCGCAGCGCCTGAACATATCGAAGTAAGAAGGAACTTCACATTACATTTCGGGACCAATGTGATACAGGTGGAGTTTATCTCACGCAGCATTCGGCCACTAACAAAGAAATTTTGCACTGCCTTGGTGACTCCAGAGCCAACGATATTCCAATAGCGCTAGAAGAAGAAGGCATTGAATCCATCAGGCCCGGGGGCCGTGTCTGGGTTGATGCTTTTTATCGCCATCAAAACTTCCTCGGCACCGAGATAGGGACTGGCTTGATCATCCGTCACCATTGAAGTAAACCCGAGTTGCCTGGGGGTTCCACTTGGGGGGCCTTCCCTAATATTTCATAAAAATAATCAGCAGCCGCCATCCCAATTTCGTCTTGGTCCTCAACCACCAACCCATTAGGCAATGTGATAGACCGAATAGTGTTCACGGAGCGTCTAGTCATCAATGAAGCGTGGAATAATTTTTAGTTGGAGTCCCCAACCCCAATCCTCCCTAGATTTTTGTCTTAGGATGCTTTCTTATTTCTTATATATTGAGAGCATTCAAAAACTTAGCAGCAGCCTCTTTTTCTCTGATTTCAAGCTCAGCATTCAATGGGTCCTTTTTCTTCGAAACCTCGTTAATCAAGGTTAGCTCATCTCTAGCTAAAATAACTTCCTTTTGGAAATATTGGATCTGCATCTGCCCTTTATTCCACTCTTTGAGATCGAACTTGATGGCCCTAAATTTTGACGTAACCCTAAACATAGGATAGGAAAACAACCTCTTTTAGACGTAGACCAGGCCTTTTCGCCAGACAGAAGAGAGAGAGCACAAGAAAGAGGCCTAGCCTTCGTAAGGCCGCATCTGAGAAGGATAGTTGTCTGACAACCTTTGGGTACTTGACTCCCTTGTTTAACTTTACTATGCTATTCTTCGCAGTTTTCTACCTATCCTATTGGGATCTTTCCATTCGAGAAAGAGATGTACGAATAAAGGTTTGATGGAATTCAACTCGACCGGGCGGGAGAGGTTGTTTAAGAATCGAGATAGGCACTGTGAAAGAAAGAGTGAGATAGACGTCTAAGATAAAGTGCTAGCCAGCAAGCATTCCTTTAGCAAGTAAGCCCTTGCTTGTTCCCGTGCTTCCGTTAAATATCTCCCCTGTCCATTCTTTGAGTTCGCATTAACATTTCCCATTACTCTGTCTTGTAGGGCTTTTCTATGTAGCAAGAAGTTCTGTTCAATCAATCTCATAGGGAACTGAAGCAAGAAGAACTATAGATTAGGCATAGAAGTCAAACTGGAATGAGACCTTCCGGCTTAAGCGATCGAAGTGACCTAACCTGGCTCCATCTAGAAGGGCCCTCGGTCATCTATGTCGTCTTTGGAACTCCTAAAAGAATTTACGGGCCTAGCTCCCCGAAAACTTCGTTCGACTTGCATGTGTAAAGCATATAGCTAGCGTTCCTTCTGAGCCAGGATCAAACTCTTCTTTTGACTATGATTGGGCCCTGCAGTGGTAGAACCTGGTATGTCCTCCCAGGGAATCCTGGTGAACCGGGCGTACTACTTCCCAACGTGGACCTTGCTTCTCTTATGAAATTACCGCTTTCACCCCTTTCCCTTTTGATTGGGTTTACCACTCAACTGAAAGAAAGATTTTTTAATGCCTCCTGGGGCGACCGCCTCCCACTAGATTTGGGAGGAAATGAAGTAAATGTAAGTAATCGGCTATAAGCGCTTTGGATTTCCTGTATCCGGTGATGGAAGTTTGCTTTAATCATATAATGGAGGTGGGATCCGTTTTCGATCAACATTGAACCTAGGCAGAAGGAGGAATAAAAACCTCCGGGGGGAACCTACGGCGACTTATATAAAAATGCGCCATACACTGATTGGTTGCTGAACGGTTCGTATCCCCGACCCCCGGTCTGCTCACCTCGGCGCGCCAATACTGCGCTCCGATCTCTAACTCGATAGTTACAGAATTCCGATCAAATCAATCCCTGAACTTACGAGCTTAACGCATGTATTACAAGGAGCACTATACACCTACTGTCCCTCTTCGGAGGGGGCTTTCCAAAGACTTTCGAATCTTGACCGACATTCAATGTAGTTAAAATAACTTTATTTTTGGCTGTTCGGTCCTTCTCAATGTCATCTTTTTCTTATGAGATAAGCACGACGAAAATATAAGAGAAAGGACGTCAATTCTTTCCCTCTTTCGGGTCTCATTCTCTCTTTTAGCGACTGGCGCTGCTGCCTGTATTTCGCTTTCCGTTTGAAAGTGAACTTATCTAGTTTCGCAGCTGTATCCGAAGGGGAAAGTCCCGGCCGTGCCTTAAGCAGCGAACTTTGTCGGTTCGCAGGTCAGACTTATCTGTTCAATTCAATATCGTCGAATGGAATGCTATGAATGTTATTCGAGCCGGTTCTGAGGTATCTCCCGATTCAATGACTGATGAGAGATCGAATCGAATGGGAGTCCTAACCTAAGCAACTGGTTTTCATCCCTCAATCAATCGACTTTTAGAACTAATCTCAACTTTTTGTTTACGGCTGAACTCCGTATTTATGTGAGAGCGATTGAACTCCTTTTTTGACCTCCGTCACCTCTGAAACTCGGCAAAGCTGCCTGCCTTTCTTTCAATGCTTTAAGATGGAAGTAGGTCGAGTATAGGGCTTTCTCGATCGGAGTCCAGACGGACTTGATTGCTTATTTCATTCCATCTCCGCTCCTGGAAACAAATCAAGGATGTTAAAAAGACAGAGTCAACCGATAGATCAAAGAGTCACAAACCTTGCTGCCACCTAATCGATGAATCTTGTCCCCCTTTTGTGGCTTTAGCCCGCTTCTTGTTACCTTGTTACTAAACAAATTGCGTGCGTATAGAATGGGATCAAGACCAGTGGGTCGGTTCTCTCCCGAGTCTCATTAGTGGGTTGTAACCACAGACTTTTTTGATAAAAAAGAAAGGATAGGTCCGGGGACCCCTCATAAAATTTGTAATTTGATCACTCCTCTCATGCCGTGGATGGACTCTTATTCACTCTTATTCGATGTCAATCGCTCAGTTTCTTTTTCTTTGTTTAAGGTAAGGGGAATGTGGGATTCAGCCTGGATCCAGGATTCCACTGTCTTCGTCATGTCTTATCTCGCAGGTCTTCCTTCGAGTCAAAACCATCGCATCGTTACCCTAACGCTCGAGCTATCCTTTCTTCTTCGAGGGGGGTCGCTTCGATCTTGCTATCCAAACCTCACCTATCCCATGTTGGGGATCTTCTCCTGCTACTCTTTCAGTCCAAGGAAGACATATAATATTAAAGATAAAGAGGAAGAATTGCCTGAGAAGCATTATAATATGAACCGGCCAAGGTTGATGAAAGAATACAGGAATTACGCTAAACTCAGACTACATTGTCTTACTTCCTCCGTTCCTTCACTGAAGTCTTTGTCTAGAACTAACTAGAAAAGTGAGCCCGGTCTTACTAAATCCGACTTGGGAAGAAGTGCCCCCGAAGCACTCAATTCATCTGGTGAAAAAGAATCTCCTATCGCTTCATCTTCCGCTGCCCTTTCATTTTCTTTCTTTGTCTTCCTTCTTCCCTCTATAAGTGCGAGTTTCCCCTTTCAATATTCAAATGATTCGGTAAGCAAAGAAGCATTCCAGCTTTCTCTTTGGGCATTCAAACACTTGTTTGATATTACCGCCCCGTGGGTCCTTCAAACAATTTCATTTCCTGCATCCGAGATGATAACCCAATTGTCTTCCTATAACCGAGGAGAAAGCGCTCGCTCTTACCTCTCCTTATTACTGGCACCTTCGTTCTTTCATCCATTCCATTTTTGGAAATAGGGGGAACTCCTGCCTGTCAGTCATCCAGTTGTGACCGCCCCTAACAAAGCCTATCCTTTCTAGATGAGGGGGAGTACCTTAGCAGTAGCTTCCAACACTTAAGATTGACCTCCTCAAGTGCCAGATATGAATGTTTTATGAATTTCATACGGGACTACTTTCTTACCAAAAAAGTTGACTAAAGAAACTGACCTAAGCATAGCTCTCTCTCTCAAATACAAATGCCAAGAAAGAGATTCCTTGGATAAGTGGAAAAATGCCTTTCATTTCTCTTTTAAGGCTTATAGTATCAGTCTTCCAGCCTATCGAAATTCGTGTTTTTATTAACCAACAACACATGCACTTTGTTGGCAAAAAAGGTTATTCAATCCACTAGTGCAACGGAAGGCTCTTCTGAACCGAAACAAGAAAGAGCTCATAACCACTGCTTGTGAACAGCTCTCCTCAACTGAAGGCGCACCTCCTCTTACTAGAAGTCTAGTCTCTCTCAGGTCTAGTTTCGATCTCGAACTAACTTACTTTACTTAAGAGGCCGCAAGAGAGATTATTCAGAAAACCCGATTTCCTGTCCTGTCTTAAGAACCTGACTCAAAAGAGAAAAGAAGACCGGACTAAAAGAGTTATTCACTTTCGACGATTGAACTGCACTTTTCTATCTAGATTGGAACAGGATTTGAACGTCTTTGGATCCTGTTTAGAGCCGGCTTTCGAATGAAAGTGTCGATTGGTTTGTGTGAAGCCACATCATTTCATTATGCAGGGCTGTAAACTCTATTACCTTTCCCCAGAAACTGAGGTTCGCTAGCTTCGTTGTATGGAATGACCGGACTGACTTCAGGGAAGAAAGTGGTGACCTACCAAAGGCAAAGAGTTGGGTTCTCTACCGCACCAAGCCAGCCTTAGAACAGTAGAAGGCTTTCCCTTTCACCAGAGCTACTTGGGAAACTTCCTGGTAGGGTAACTTCTGTCTTCATGTTCACATCTTTTTCTGACTCTTTCATTGCGCCTCCCTCGAAGTCAAAACTCTCCAGTGAGACCAGATCAGCCAGAAGCCTTGGTGTGCTAACAAAGCATTCCCTCTGAACTTCCCGTTCTATTTCTTTCTTTCCTGAGAGTCTAGAAGCAGCTAATCGTATTCTTTTTGAAAGCTGTAATTCATAGCCAAAAGGCACGAAAGGGAATTACCTCAGGAACTGAACCTGAAAGAGGCTCAAATCATTTTGATATCATTTTATATAAAGTCAAGCTTATGTGCACGAGGGAGAGAAGAAACCTACACCGCACCCTTAGCTTTGGGAAGTCCCATGAGTTCACTTGAAGCTTGTGTTTGAATAGGCAAAACCTACTCTGAATCAGCCGCAGATTCCTTATATAGCTATAGAAATTTCTTCGTCAACGCTTTCCCAGGAGCTGCTTGAACTTTTTTCTGCTATTCCTACTAGAGCTTAGGGAAGACATTTCACCTCCATCTCGCCTCCCTTACCTTGGGCCTAGCAGTTGGTTTATTTTCCTATGCTAGTGAATCAGATGTTTGAAGGGATTCGCACCTACCATAAACTTAAACTCCCAGTCGTGAACTTCCTTTACCAAATCCTGCTTGGTCAATTCCTGGAAAGACCCCTATTAATGTAATGATTGAACAATCAAAGTGCGTTTGCCGCGACTACAAGCTGCCAATGCACCTTTCTTTTGGTCGCTACGCTCGGGGTCGAGAACAGCTTCAAAAGTAGAAGGTGGTCCGCTAACGCTACTTTTCGAACTACGCTTTTTCCCGTTTTTGAACATCACTGAGATAGGCTTTTCCCCGAACCATTGACCCTTGAGGGAGAAGTTGATTCATTCAATGGAGCTTTACTTCTTTGATCTAGTCAAGGGGGTCTCTTAGAAATAAGCCACCACCCGACGAAAGAGCGGTTTATAACAGAGCGACCCGGGACATCGAGCGAAGAGCTCCAATGCACGTATTCGGAGCTACGCGGATGCCGTAGTCGCAGAAGCCGGATCAACATCATGACAACGGCATTCGGGAAACTGTTAGGCCAGCCACAATAGGTCTAATGTCTGGGTGCGTATGGCGGTACACTGAAAGTTCAAGTCGACTAACAAAGAAAGAAAAAATGGTTTCGTCGTCTTTTTCCCACTTTTACCTTCTATTGCGAAGGGATTTGAGGCCGGTTTTCAATTCGCTTCTCTCTCTCCGGCGAGGTTTGAACTTCGCGTGGTGGGAAGGCCTTCGCGATTCGCATCTTACCGTCAAGCAAAGAAATTGGAGGGGAGCTGACAGCAAGCTGCAGAACCGCGTGATTGATCCATCTGCGCTATTCCCTAATTGAAGGAAGTTGGAATATAGTATAGTGATTGCCAAAGGAGTGCATTCCCCAGTTAGGCATTTCACCGATGCTTCGTTCTCGACCGGGACTTCTTCCTATAGATAGCGGAGATATAGATCTCAAGGAAGCTTTGAACTACTTATTTAGAGGGAGGAACTAGCCTCTTTGCCAGACATGAAAGTCAAGGAAAGAAAGAATTTGAATCAAGCGAAAAAGGAGGAAATTTTCTTTTTAGATATTTGAGGGGTCAGATTCGTCTCGGAAAGCTAACTTTCCCATCGCAGCTGATGAATTAGGTTCCGTACTAGCAATTCTTGAACCTCCAATTCCTGCATCTATTCTAGATGTGCGGTCTTCCATTATAGTAAGCATAAGACGTCACTCTTCTTACTGCCTGGAAAGGAATTCTTTTACTGGTGCTGCTCACCTTCACGCGAACCCTTCCACATGTCCATCAGTAGCTTTGCTTTGAAAAAGGGGCTTCTTTCCTCGCTGGGAGAAGGCCTCTATCTCCTCGGCTAAATGAGAAACTGCATCTACTACTCTATTAACTAGCTACTTTCATACCAGTCAATCTCACATCAGGACGAGCCTTTGGTTAAGAACCTTAACCCGAATCTCCCTTTACTCATCTGCAAGCTAATACGGGACACTGTGCTCTGAGAGAGAAAGTCTTGTCTTATTCCATTATCGATACGAAGTAGGCTTAAAAACTAACTAAGAATCTTACTCTTTATAACTGAACTCACTTCGCTC
>NW_028322653.1:94967-183966 GCF_047325235.1 Durio zibethinus
GAAAGTCTTTGATCAGGGAATGAAAATAGCTTAGCGAGTTCATATCTTTTTGCTACTGGACTTCCCCACCCGAGCTTCATAAGAAAAGCCGGATCGTCGGGTTTTTCCTCTGATGACGGATGAAAGAGTCTATCTTTATTCCTACGATTCGGCAGAGGAGTTTCGACCGACCAGTAATGGGACCTGAGGTAGAGCATGAGAGATTGCCTACTACGCTCTCTTCGGCTGAAGGTCTATGAGTCTGCTTGGAGATGGAGAGGGATTGTTATGCATTCTCAGGTTAGAAGCCTAGATTTGGAGAATGAGTTTACTTGTGTGAGATTGCCATTCTTCTTCCCTGTCTAGCTTGACCTCACTGACAGGTTTGAAACCCTTCCCTTTGCTTAGCTTTACAAGAGACCATCCGATCTGAGACCTTTGAGATGTGGAATCCACGGCCAGGGGGTCATCGACCTAGGACTCAAGGGCCACAGCCTAAAAATCTCGACTTGCTGTAGGTTTTAAATCCAACCTTATGCAACTGGAATCAGATCATCAATCGAAGTCTAGCCAGGCTAGCTAGGTGTGGGTTCTTATAGTTCCTGTATCACACTGAGACCAATGAAGATGAATTCCGGGATTAGCCAGTGGGATTAGTTCCAGCTCTCGATGCTACAAGAAATAAAGAAAGAACTCCTAGTAAGGCTAGTTAGGCATGTGATAGTAAGGAAGTTCCATCTCTGGGGAAGTCTCCAACTAGAAGGACTGATAGTCGTACGTCGGCTGAGGGAAAGGAACTAATACCAGTCTCGATCTCCTCTAGGGCCAATAGACTCTCGCGCCTTAGCCTTAGGACTGCGAATATCCCTAGTCGTCAGAGCTAGTAAGCCAAGCAGTAAATGAAAAGCAAAGGGCTTGTGCACGTCAAGAAGAATCCGGGGCTATTGACTCAGCTGTGGCACTTCTTACTTTATATGAGGAGGAGGTGAAATCAATAGCAATAGTAGACACGCTACGATCTTTGTGGCTCTTTGCTAGACAGTAGCAGTACTGGAACCCTCGAATTTACTTAATTTAAGTACACAGGGAAAAGGACTGAAAGCCAAGCGGAAAGCATCCATTTCTTTGACATAGAATCGGATTTGCTAGTATATATAAGATTTGAGGCCTAACGAGTGCCTTTCTTTTGTGCGAGGAAGGGGACATGCATAGTAAGGAAGATGGGGATGAATGACAAATAGGCTGTTAGCTCCATCCGGGCTTTCTTTCTTAAGGCGGGAAGCCAAGGAACTGATTTCATGTCCATCTTCGAGTCCGATTTACTATTAACAGCATGGGATCATGTTTACTATTATATGGCAAGATCTTCCGTCTTTTTGAGAGTTCTTTCTTGCCTTCAAACAGGAATGCGAGCAGCAAAGGAAATAGTAGAAATATCCACGAGCACAGAATAGGAGATGGGGCATTTTCACGTGAAGAAGAAGAGGCTCAGGCTAAGGGCGAGAGAGAGATCCGCATAAGCCGTGCTGGGGAATACCCGCTAAGTAACTCGAAACTGGTAACTATAGCCCCTAGCTGTGAAGCTCGCCTACCCGGGTCAATTATGGGCTCCCCCTACTACTAGTGGGTGCCTCCGGTTCGAGACGGGACTGTTTAAGAAAAAGAAACTCCTCCGCAAAGGGCGGAGAGAATTGAGTTGGTCATTGCTTCGCTTCGGGTCATCTAAGCTCACCCAGAGAAACTTCGTTAGAGTGGAAAAACATAGAAAGACTGCTGCCTCGCTTCCAACCGCATCTCATGTAATGTTAGCTACCATTGTCACTGAACACTAACCCAAAGTCACCTGCCTTCAGCCCAATAGAATTCCCCTCCATTTTCACACCTACTGTAAAGCTGCCTTAGTCACATCAAGGGTCACCGTCACCATACCAACTCCTTCTGCCAGACCTAAACGAAGCAGCCAGTTTCCCTTCTTCGGATGGGGCTTTTTTCCCCAATATTCCTATAGTGGGAAATCTGAGCATAGAGGAACAAAAAATGTGTAATCATTTGGTCTCATTTGAGAGGCAAATGATAAGGAAGGCCGCGCTTATGCTAAAGTCGTTAGACTATAACCCTGACGAAATAGATGTTAGGGCAGTCGTTTCGGCATTCATTGAGAATGTGGACCCTGATTAGCAGCTTCCTGCACAACAGGCCTAGCGGGAGGCATAGCTTGTTCTCCTGGTTGCGGTTGATTGACCGATGGGGTACTTTTACTACGCCCGGAACTGGATGCGCCCGAATCCGGTTCCAACAAGACCCGTTCCTCGAAACTCGCCCACCTGCCCGAGGTCGATCCGCCGGAAGGGACGCGTCAGCGTCAGCGTCACGCTTGCTCCGCTGCAGGATTGGCAGCAGGTTGCTGCGCCGTGCTTCCAGAGCTGCTTCCCAGTAAAGAAGTCCATCCAGAGCTGCTCGGATCGAGCGGAAGCACGGAACACAGGGAATGAAGTAGAATAAAGGAAGTAAGGTTGTTGTACAGCGTAAAGCCAGAACGTATTAAGAAAGAAATAAAGATGAGCCATTTCACAAGAGAAAGAGCGCGTTGTAACTTGGGCCAAGTTAGATCAAAAGACTTTAACTTCACAATCCAAAGGGAAATAGGACTTAAGAAGAACAAAGAGAGTAAAGAGGAAAAGGCATGCCCAGAAGAGGCTGTTTTCGCACATTAATCACTAGTAGAAGAGGATGGCATTGAATCTGCTGTTCTTGTTCGAGAATCCGCAGCACATGAATATGAGTAAAAGGAACTGATTGACCAAGGGCCGGAGGAGGGAGCTGCTAGAGGCAGTTATGCCAAAAAGACGGGCTTTCCATGACCACGAGCAGACTAGGTTTTGAGGGAGGTTTCTGCAAGGGAATCAGAATGAAAAGCATTAGAAGGAAAGATTGGCGCAAGGTTTCATTGATTCCTTCACATTACATTAGCGCTTCCAGGCACGTATGGAAGCTAAAGAGGCGGCACTAGTCTTTCACTTCCTTTTGCAAGAAGGGCTTGCCCAACTGTCTCATCTCGTGCAGCAGGAGGTTGAATAGTCTAAGAAGATGGCATAGAATGGGACAAGGTTTAGAATCCATAGTTAAGCGAGGCTTGATGGAATGTTGCACGAACCGATTCGACAACAGAGGCTGACACTGATGAGGCTCCATCGCCCGTGCGTGGAAAAAAGACCTTACGAGGGCTAATTTCCTTGGTTAGGCCTCCAACAATAACATAACATCACTATAAGAGTACAGCAAAGCAGCAAGCTTAAGGCGACAAGTCTCGGTCTTTCCTCTTGCAATTAGTATAGGTATTCTTGACCTAATTCCTCCAAACCCGGCAATCTCTGACAAAATAGATTGAATACCAGGTTAGTTCACTGATTTCGGGCATCATCTTACGTCATTCGTTAAAGCGCTTTCTATAAGCCTTTAATTTAAGGACGTTTTAAAGAATAGAAAAAGTTCCACATTTCCTGATTTTTGATAGCAGGAGAAAGAAGGAAAAAAGGGAGTAAACAAGAGCTACAACAATTAGAGTGTCAAGGACATGAGGAGGCAAGGGAAGTTTCTTTTGGGGAGCAAGCCCCTCAACTTATCCGCTTATCGGAAAGAGCAGGGACCTACTACCTACAGGCAGAGACAGGACAGCAAACTTATTGGCACCTGATTGTCGGTAATATCTATTCTTTGCTCAACAAGTCTACGAAGCGAGCCTTCACTGGGGAGAGAGCGACCTCTTCAACTCCACAACGACTATCTGTAAAAAAGTACAAGTAACAAAAGACACTCTTAATACAATAAAGTAGGTATTTTCTTTTTGAAGGCGAAGCGACCTAGTCGAGCTAGACTCTACTCGTGCTATAGTCGAGGAAAGCTCGTGCGTTATTCGTGTTAAGTTGTCGAGTTAACTAGACTCGAGGAACTAATCCTTTAGGCAACTCCTCCTATTTGAGAAGAGGACACTTCCTTACTTAGTTCAGTGCAACAACAAAAGAAAGTACCCTTACCCCCCTATCTCACTTTTGGGGGGAACTTTAACTCAATCTACTACTACTGTTCTCATTCATTGACATAAGTAAAAGCTACCAGTTACTTACTTAACTAACTCGTACCGGCACTATTGAGTTCACAACTCCAACTCCCTTAGATTAGAGTAGCAACTCGATCCTACTAATTACGTAGAACCATGAACCATCGATCGAGCGAGTTCGAGGTGGTTGATGCTTTCTATCTAACTCGCTGTACGCTCAGGAAGAAGTTTACATGAATCCTCCACCCGGTTGTGTAAGAGGGGGGGATAACAAGGTTTGCAGACTTTGAAAGCTATCTATGGGCTCAAGCAGTCTCTCCCAAGGCCTGGTCGGAAACTGAGGCCCGAGTAGAACTCCTTTGTTCAATAATGATAGGAAAAATAAATCCCGGAAAAAAGTGCGAAAAAAAAAACTCAGAAATGTAACAAAAGATGCGGAACACATGAAAGAAAAGAGATGGCAAGAGAGAAAGAAGAGAGGCTGTCAATCAGGAGAGCAAGCAACCAGTCACTGCAAGGGAAAGAGTCGACCTACGGGAGAGGTCTTGCAGAGCCTTACGCTGGGACCCCTTGACAGAGAGCCGAGCAGAGTGGTTAGGTCTTTGACTATGGCTTTCCTGTAGCTCTTTTCCCGATCTCTTTTTCTTCATTAAAAGTGTTTACAAGCCGCAGACATATAGCCAGGGAGTGCCATCCCTAAAAAAAAAAAAAAAAAACTCTTTCTTAGTCTCCTTCGAGTGACGTAGGGTAAATAGGGTTCGGTGGGCAACTCAATCCTATCTCCTTCAGGAAAGGATCTAACTTCTTCCCTTACGCCGTCTTTCTTTCACAACTTTTAAGTAAGAACATCCTATTGCCGGTAGGCTTGGAACGCTTTCTACTACTAGAACTAGAAAGATAAGAAAGAGAAAGCAATGCAGGCTTGGAACAACTATTGATACGCCACTCAGAGCTTCTCAGCTCTCTTGTCTTATCATTTGTTTATAATTAGATTGGCAATGTGCGCTCCTTCGACTGATTGTTCGCATCGGATCTCAGGTTAGAAATCCTTTACCTTGACAAGGCAGGCTAAGCTAAGGATTCGGCAGGCGAGACAGATATTTTTTTAATAAAGAACTAAGCCTCATCAGATTCAGATAAGGAAAGAACAGACTGACTATTATGTCGAACGGAGCCGCCCCTCTTGGTAGCTGAATTCCATGTTGGTGAAATAAGGTGCCTAGCAGATTATTAGACATCTGCTCTTTGATCGTGTCTGCCACACTCTCTGTAACACGGTCTTGGAAATTTTCTACATTCAAATGCCGTAGGCGGGCGACTCGACAGGCGGCTATGATCCAAATAACAATCGGAAGAACGATAGTAGGATTATTCGTCAATAGGATTAGAAACGAAAGAACAAGATCAAGCGAGAAAACTCCAAGCGCACTAGCGCGTGTAGGCTTTCGAGCCGGAGCTTGCTTGGTTGGTTTGATCCCTGTATTTCTGAAAGATTCAAGGGATCAAAGAGGGAGATCGTAATACTCGATTTTTCAATACATCTACTATCGATAAGAGGGCGCAAGAATCGTGTTGAATGCCTTTTAATGGATGATGGATCTTGGTGCTCTGAAGCCTCAGAGTTACGTGATCATGCAAGGACTTTTTATTGTATTGTGTAATTTTTCAAAAGAAGTGTGGACTCTAATCCGTATCCATCGATTGTTTCTGGCTTTCCCGAGTTGCGGGACGAAATTAAGTTTCTTTTTTCCAATCGCTCAAAAACTTTTTTATTTTGCGAACTGATCAACCTGCATGTGTTAAGCATATAGCTGAAGTAGCATGATTGTTGCTTCTTAGGACTGAGGCTACTACCTATAAGCTCGTAAACTCGCTCCTCTTACTTAACTTAGATGGAGGAGATAGTAAGCAAGACTTTCTACGCCCCTGGTCTGTAATCATTTCTTCTCTTATGAAATTGATAGTTAGAGGGGCGGAGCGTCACTCCTAAAAGAAAAAGTTTTCTTATATACGATTACGATACCACCAGATGCGCCCCTTACTAGTAAAGGCTCCCTCGAAGTCAAAACTATCCTCTCCAGAGAGACCAGCCGAGCCAAAAAGCAATTAACTCTTAGCAAGACTTCACCATCCCCCATAGTTACCGCTCCGGGGAAAGATACTTTTCTATTCATAGATCGAATCTTGCCGGGTATTCCCACTATGTCTAGAAATTCCTTTTTGAATAACTTGCTACGCACCTTCAGGCCTTTGAAACTACCCCAAATAGTGTCTCACATGACACCCCTGAAACTCGTGTTTTTTTAGCCTAAAGATACGCCTTCTTTAGCCCTTTTGGGGACATAGAAGACTTTGGTAATTGGCTTGACCGAGGAATAGCCCTAGTCTGATGGTGAGGGGACTTCTCGGACTGTGACTCCTACATCTGCTTTGTTCTCTTCAGTTAGCTCTAAGATAAGAGAGAAAGTTCTGCTACGCACCTCTCGCCAAGACTAGTTTAGTTGCCTTTCAAAGGCCGTATTATCTGCATCAGACTCCTACTCTTTCTTCAATTCCTTCGACACCTTCCACCAGAACCTCTGGCTTCTCTTATAATTAGAAGAGAGTTGGTTTACACTCGACTATGATCTAAACCTTACCTTACTCACGACGAGACCAAACGAAAGGCTTTCTTTCATCGGGGATGTATCGGAATATTGGGCTTTAAGAGATAGGGGGACTCCAGCGGTAAGAAAGAGTCACATCGGTTCCTTACCTGCAGGTCACAGGATGGTAACCATTGGCTCTACAAACTATACTATAGACTATGGATCACGCGGGGAAAGCCTTTCATGCACGAGATCATCAATAGACGAAGGGCCTTAAGCAAGGAAATGAGAGTTCGGGTATGCCTATGGGTGTGAGTCAAGCAATTCCTTTATCTGCCCTTTTCTGCTTAAAGAAAGCCATTTACAGCCCTTTATTAATTAAAAAAAAAAGGAAAGAGAGAAAAAAACAAAAAGTCACTTCCCTCGATAAAAGATGTAGTAACTGTGGCCAGTCCAGCTGATAAGAAAGAATAAACGTTCTTTGATGCGACTTTCCGTTCTTTCACCCCAGCTCGGATAAGACTGAAGGAACAACCTCCCACCTACTGACTGAATAAAGGCTGGTGCATCGATCCCAGCCAAGCATAAACTAATCTTTGCTGTAGTTGAATAAGCTTTCCTATTCATTGAAGATCTAAGGTTTTTCAGATATCTGGATCGAGTAGCCGAGCCCATCCAATCTCAGAGAGAGGAGCCGAACTCGTGCTATTGATTGAACCGGCCTTTCTTCCGGCCCCCTCCCGCCTATAGGTATAGTAGCTTCCCCAACGCGGAGTCAATCTTTAAGAGTGGCTGCCCTAAAGAAGAATGATTGTTTTCGGCCCCATCTCGAACCGTAGAAGCTGCAGTAGACACCACAGCATCTTTAGTAGCTAGAGTAAGCACCAGTAGCGTATTGAGTTAGATGAAATCCTAGCGCAGCATATCTGAATTCACTATAGGGTTAAGAGTGACTTGCTTACACTGCTGAATAACCTTCACTTGAGCGAACTTCCGAGACTCTATTTCTGATTGAATTGAACAGGGAATGCCGGTACCATAAAGCGACTTCTCGTAACTCACCCTCAGTTGCAGCATCCACGTGCTTATTTAGGTGAACTCTTTCGCACCTCTTTCATTATTAGCTTCCTGCTCTGGGGTATCTTGATTCACCATATAGGGTAGTCGGGTTATAAAATGGAATGTCAGTTCCTCTTCCTTCTCCAGCTATAGTAGGAACAATAGCATCTTTAGCAGCAGCAGACACAGCGGCTGACCCTGTATTTCAAAAGTGAATACCGCAGTGAGGAATAGCGGTGTTCACTGCTGGTGAAGAATATCGGTTCCTCTCTTTGTTTGGTCTAAAAACAAAATTATTCATCACCGCAACCACTCTTGCTTAGCTACCACTTGCCTTTGCTTGCTTACTTCTAAAGCAAACCAGACTGAAGACAGTAGAGAAAGACTTTTTATTACGTTATCCAGAATGCGATGCCCCAAGGCAAGAAAGTAGCAATCGGCTTTCAATCCTATGATTTGACTCGAATAGGTAATTTCAGAGTAGCAGATATGGTTTTAGCTGAAGCTGCTTTCCCCGGATGCTTGAATTGAAGAATCAACCTTGTGTTGAAAGCGAAAGTTAAGTTTCCCGAGAACTGAATAAGCGCTGTCTTCCTCTCTTTTATTTTGCGGTACCTTTGACTGCAGGATAGGATATCAGTAAAAGGGATAAGAGTTCCTCTACCAACTCAGACTCTATCGAATCGGAAGCAGTGGACACTTTAGCTTCCGATACTATTCTGAATTCGTTCCTTCTTCTTCCACTGATTTTGTTACCGGGTAAAGCAAAAGGAGGATAACTCCCATCCCATTGGCTTTAGAGGCTTACCCTTCACCCTTCACTTAACCATCGAAGGCCGGATATCTCTCTGCTTCTGGGCGGACTGTCCCCGTCACAGATACTACATTAGCTACTACAGACAGCTCCAGTTACAGTGTCAACATCCTTAGCTCCTTAAGCAGCAACTCATAACCCCTTAGCGTCTTCTGCAAGACACCAATTCGAACAAACCGGTTTCCGTTATCCACCAAACCCCCTCGAAAGACTGACCCACAGGCTCTACCGACTGACCTCCTGTACTGGCTGGACTGGCAGAGCTTGGTGCATTACCGATTGACCCTTACTTTGACTGTTATTGACAGAGGTTATTGCTTACACGAAAGGGTTAGCAGCAACATCCTTAGCTACTAAAGCTGTGTATCTTGGTTTACCTGTGTTTTTATTAAAGAATTCCTTACACTCAATTACCTGTTACCCGAACTGGTAAAGCAGCTAATCTAGATGGGTATTTAAGAGTTCCGTTTTTTGCTTCCTCTGAGGATGTACCCCTTCTTAAGGTAGGGGAAGAAATCAAAGTGACTCACTCCAAGCCAGTTAATAACGATCTGGAACTTCATTCTTTATTCTTTCCTGGTTTGACTTTATGGCTTGCTTCTTTTCTTTTTACACGGGAAGAGACTGACTTACAAGACAAGGGTTGCTTGAGCATAGGCTCTTTAACTCGCCCCTGGCCTTTACTTTATCCATTACTCGATAGTTGCAGCACCGAATCGCATATTTGAGTCTCCGGTCAAAGAGATTCATACCTCCACCTCAACAATCGGGGACCGTATGAAAGTTTCCCCGCCGGGGTAAGATCTTTCCATAGACAACACTCCTACGGTAAAGACTAACTTAGGTTTTTGGGCACCTCTAAACATAGCTTACGGGAAATCTTTCTAAATGATAGAGTTTAGGAACTGCGTCTAAGAAAAGAGATCTCTTCTAGCTCCGGCGTAGACTCTAGCTATGGCCAGTAGGCGTACACTATCAAGTCTATCTAATAGATCTTTTAGATCTTTCCAGTCGGCGGATAAAGATAGTGGTCTAGGGGCGGTCTACTAAACTGTTGGCAAGTAGCAAGCTGATAAATTCTCTAGTAGGCGGTAGATACACTATCTCTAACCAGTTAGCCAGCGTCTACTATAGAAAGTAGCAGGCAAGCAGAAAGTCTATCTAGTACAGGCTAGCAGATAAGATAGCAAGGTAGGTATCTGGGCTATTACATCTAAGAGAGACATATATTCTAGCAAGTCTATACTTGATAAGACAGGTAAATGACAGGTAACTATCAAGTTTAAGGCAGATAAAAGAGATCTATTCTAACACTCTTCTAAGAACTATAGAAATGAGACTTTTACCTCTTTATCGGTCTACGACCATATAGAGGAAGAGAGCAGAGCTCATAAGTAAACACGAAGCTTTACCAAAAAGTAGAGCATTCTGGGTTGGCTTTTGCATGCAATTCCGGTAAGGTATTTTTAAGTAGAGCATGAAGCTTTCCTTACTCATAACTCATAAGTTAGACTGGCATTCCGCTTTGACATGATTCGAAAGAGGGGAACGAAACTGGGACTCTACCCGGAATAGGGGCTATCTTGAATCTATACTCTATAGCGAAAGTGCCCCTACGTCGGCTGTTAACAGATCAAGCTTTTTTGGCTTCCCTTTGGTCAATGTTTTTTGTCTCTACTGATTCCAATCGGTTGTTACAGAATAAGCAGCTTCGGCATTCATTCCGGAAGAAAACCCGAACGAAAGAAAGCAATAGAAGAACAGCATCATAATTACTATGTTATACCGGTCTTTAACCAAGGTAGGGGGTTCGGGTTCAGTGAACTTAATTCTATAGTATACCGGC
This sequence comes from Durio zibethinus, assembly GCF_047325235.1. Classification (NCBI taxonomy): domain Eukaryota; kingdom Viridiplantae; phylum Streptophyta; class Magnoliopsida; order Malvales; family Malvaceae; genus Durio; species Durio zibethinus. The sequence goes on from NW_028322653.1 coordinate 105,311, forward strand.
CAGTCTGGTGGTATCATCGGATTACGGGTCACTAGCTTTTTAGCAGCGGTTAGCAGACTTTCGGTGAAGCTGCTCCTAGGCTCGCAGGCAAGGGCGGATAATAACTAAATTTCCTGATCTTTTCTTTCCCGAGGTCTTTCTGCCCAAAGGCAATAAGAGGAAGGGAGAAGAGCGCATTCGATGCTTCTGATTCCATTCCCAGGCAAGAAAGAAGTTCGCGGAAGCAAAAGAAAAGCCCCTCAACCAATGGTTGACCTAGGCGAAAAGAAGCGCTGCTTTCTTCTCTTTTCTTATTCGAGATTGGGTTGGAGTTCAGCTTGATATTGGAAAGAGCTATTGAAGAGGCGTATACTTTTTTTTTTTCGTTTTTTTATTCAATTCGCGAAAGCACTACTTCATGGGAAGTTGCCAAAGGTAAGTCTCTTTAAGGTAAGCTCGTAAGGCCTCATTCTTATCCGGAAAAGGCCTCTCTCATCCCTTGCCACCTATCGCTCCCCGACTAGTACAACTCCCTTCATCTGCCGATCAGACAGAATTTCATGTCGATTACACACCTAAGGCTCCTTGAGTCGGTCATCACTAGGTGCTCATCTGATGGGGATTCCTGAATGGTGCTTTATACTCGACCGGAAGAGTGGTTTCCTCTAGCCCTCCCAGGCAGATACTGAAGTAAGAACAAGACCGTTCGGGCGGGCCGCCTTTAGCACTCATTTCACCACGGCAGTCCTGCGAGTTGACCCAAGGCCTCATCCGAATTCACCACGATTGATCACCCCTACTTACCTTCGCCTCCAACAGGTATACCCAGCAACCTACTGAGCTGAGATAAGGCGATCCGCCATCCCACCCAATGAATCATTAGGATTCGTTTTCAATAGAATCTGATGCAGTCACGGATTCCATCGTTCCCATTGCTTCTCCGTTAATGGCTAGGCCTGAATTCTGCAATGGAGTGGGGAGCTCCATTATTTTCCGCTTGATTCCGAAGACCAAACAAATCAAAGTCCTTTTTTAGTTCTCAATTGACTTTTCTCAATCCAAAAAAGGCCTTTGCATATCTTCATAAGTGGGTGTGCACCTCAAGAAAGAGGGGCTTTAGCCTACTCCCACTCTCTTATGCAGCATTTATTAGCTTAGCTAGATGAAAAGAGGGTAATTGGTAGAATCCATTGTCGGTGAAACAAGTCAATCCCGTTCAGACAAAGATGATATTGGTGCTCTCTTTCTGTTTTCAAGAAAAGAAGGCATCTCTTACAGATGCTATTTCATCCGGTCCTATGTTTGGTTTGCAATTTAATCACCAACCGCTGGTACACTAACCGCAGAAAGAGGCAGCTATTGAAGAAGCAGTTGGAGGAAGAACCGATGCTAGAAAGAAAGAGTCGTAGGCTTAGGGCTGTCACCCTAGCTTTTAGTCATATTCAACCATTTCTGGAAAGATAGCCAGGCCAAGGGAATCAACACCTAGTTATTTCGTTTCGTACCCAGGCAGCACGGGATGAGCCCAAAGCAAGCAACAAAGAAGGGATGACCGGAATTCTAAAGTAAGAAGGGATTCGCTATCGCTTTCGGCTTCATGGGCGAGTGAGGTCTTGAAGAGCCTTATCCTTATATATGCAATTATAATATCTTTCTTTGATGGCCGCTTTCAGTTGAAGGCAAACAAAGCCAAAGAAAGAAGCAAGAAAGAATAGAAGAAGCCAACAAGAAGAACAAGACTTTACCTTACAAGAGCAAAGGAAGCTAGCAAGCTGGACATGGGCTAACCGAATGGAAGCAAGAAATAGAAAGAAGGTCAAGGGCTGTCCAAAATCTTATACCAAATGGTCGAATGACCGGATAAGAATCTGTGGCAGCGGAAACTTCTTGGCTGGCTGTTCCTGAAGATGGTTTAGCTAACGAAGTCGAGGCAAACAGATCGAAGTGAAGCACTCAACGGACAGAGGGAAGTCAAGCAAGATACTTGCGATCGAAAAGCTCAGAAGTCCTACCTCATGGAGTACAAGCCATTCTCTAACATTTTTAGTTGCAACCCTCTTGACTCCGGATCCATCTACCGAAAAAGGATCTTGACCACCTAAGGGAACCTTTCACCTTGAGACTAGCGCCTTTCAACCTCTTGCCTTGAGACATGACATCCACCTTCCTCTCTTTGATTTCGATTAGCGTTCTGAGCTGGGAAAGGTAGGGATCTAAGAGACATAGCATCCCAATCCCAGGCACCTCATATTGCACCATAAGAAATACCGAGCCGACTTGGCTAATATGCTCGTAGTTTCGTTTCGGAACTCTCTGTCTACATACACATACCATTATGAGTCTGGTTGCGTTATTGAGTGGAGAATAAAAAAATGAGTCCTACTGCAGTAACAAGAGCTTCTTCTCTTCATTTGGTGTGCTGTAGAAGTGCAATTCTCCTATGCTATTGGAGCTGCGAGGAATTTCTTTCTATCTAAACCCTTCTTGTAGTTGTGAATGAAAAGCCGATACTTTTTATGGGTGTTTTTCTTTCTTTTTTCGACTCGCCGGCAGGTGTGCTTTTCTAAGTCCTTCTTATGAGCCCAGGTGAGACGATTCAAATTGATGAAGCAGACCCACTCCGATCGAAGAGCGAAAGAGAGGCAGTAAGCTATCGAATGCGTGATTTTAGGTGGTAAGATCGTTATTCCTTGCGTTGTGCTGGCGAGCGGACATGTCATTTTGATCGTGGAAATAAAGCAAGCAGCTGACTATATTCTGTCGATTCGCTTTCTATGCTTATGAAAGCACTCCGTAGCAGATAAGCTGGCATTAATACATGAAAGCATTACAGAGAAAGTGCTTGCTAGGAATCGTTTTCCTATTCTGAGCTGGTTCGGTGCCTGCCAATTACATGCTTACTCGAACGATAGAGTCGACGTACGTACATCTTGCCTTTCCCTCAGCAGAGAGTGGTGTATGCGAATATGCCGCACTCACGGTGTGTGGGTTCCCCCACCGCTAACGAAAGGTAAGTGATTGCCTACTTTCTATGTCCGGAGACGCTTACTGCACTGCTTCTTCTGTCAAGGCAGGCTAATAGATAGGAAGAACAGCTTTATGGAGGAAATGCTTGAATGAAGCTTGTGGTGTGTCCTTCGGTCCGTTCAAGTAGTGAGCGAAGTGCTTCCTCGCGAAAGAACCCTTTAAGAGATAGGGTTCTTCTCTTTACAGAAGCACGAGTGGAACGCTTTCATGGCTTTATGGCTGTCTTCCTCTTTTTCTTTCACTGTGACTACTGGCATCTTTTGAGCAACTTTGACCTGTCTTTCTTGTCCACCTCTCTCTCTGGCCAAGAATAAGAGTCCGTGTCTCTGGAAAAGGGTTTACTGACCACTCTGCTGAGGGCGTGTAGGTATAATAGGCTGAAGGGGATCAAAATCGAATACAGTTTAGTCCCATCTGCTGCGTCTATATAAGTCGATTCCGTAGGAATCTCTAGAAGCAAGCCCAGGTTCAGACAGCAAGCCGGGGTTCGGTTCCATATTCATTTCTGGAACTGGGGATCAATCCACTTACTTACTTTGGTCGTATGCAGATGAGATTTTACGACCTAGAGCTGCTTACAATCTATCCCATCGAAAGGCTGGCTTTTAAGGACAAGGTAGTCTGGGAAGCTAATAAGGCTTCTATCGATCATCAATAGGGAGTCCTTTCTTTCAAAGATGGCCCACTAGGGAATTCTGGTCCTTTAGTTGATCCACATGAAAAAGTCTTTTCTGCCAACGGAGACATCAAATCAAGGCGAGTGCACTTTCACTTTTGTCGATTAGATCCCTGTATACAAGCCGTACCCGGCTGACTTACTTTCCTCTGCTCTTACTCCCGCACTCGGGAAAAGAGGAGTTACTGACACTGACTACTCTCTGCTATCTTTTACATTACGCCATTAAGGAAGCAAACTCTTAGCAACTTTTTCTTCCCTGGTTGGGATCCATTTACCGATCGGAGATTTCTTCCCTTCCTTCCCCGTGGCCCAAGAGCCTCTTTCCTGCTACTTGAAATAAGGATTTGCCCATTTTTCGACATTAGGAGATTAGATCGCTTCCCTGAAAGAGGACCCTCTTTTAAAATATCACTCACTGAGAAGATTATGGACCCAATTTTCTTAGCTTTTTTACTCGTTTAGAACCTGGACATTGATCCCGACCTAGCCTACTTCCTTTTCTCCCGCTTTCATGGTCTTTATGGGGAGTAGCAAGGGGTAAGGCATCGGTTAATGGTTATGGGATCCGTGGTTCATTATCCGAAAGAGATGGATCCCTATCCGCTTAGTCTTCCCGATCTTCAAGGAATTCGATATCTGCTACCATTGGTCTTGACTTGCCTGGAGACATGGGACTTAATCCGCCACACCTTGGTATTAGGCGAATAAAGAGCTTCTTTTCCAAATCCTTTCTTAGCTAGGGAAGAGAAGATGATCCTTTATTAGAGCTATTTCAGAACCAAGAGGAAGCATCCGAACTAGGAGCGTACGTACTGAGTGTAGCCAAGGGCTGGACTTCCAGGAGTGAAATACTCTGGTTTGATAGAACGTGGCATTTTCGCCTTTCTCCATTCCAGGTACATTTCTCTGCTCTACTTTTTAAGTAGGATCAAATGTGGGAAAATGGTAGTGTGATCTCACAGTGATCTCACTCTGGCAGAATCAATCTAATGTGTCACAAAGTGGGAAAGCCTACGGTACCGTAAACTCTTTTAGGAGTTCCAAAGACGACATAGATGACCTAGTGCCCTTCTAGATGGAGCCAGGTTAGGTCACTTCGATCGCTTAAGCCCTTACTGCGATAGAGTAGGCCGCTTTAGTTGACAAGGTTATATGGTCTATAATTCTGCTACCTGTGAAAGAAAGGTTGCGAAAGATGTTAAGAATGGCATTCCCCCCGATTGAGGAGAAAGAGCCAGCCGCACTAATGGGCCTTCTAGTCAGAGAAGAGTTTACGGGCCAAGCCTTCGAGAGTCATCCTTATTGCTAGGCTTTCCACTCCTTTTCATGGTCGAGCTTCTTCCTCAGATAAGTGCTATTGACTGCTTGATCTTAGTACCACTCGATGGATAGAGGAGGCATAATAATAAGTTTCGACATGAGTGATTCACTCAATTGCAAGTTGGTAAGGTGCTCCTCTTTGCCCAAAGCCTTCCCCCTTTTCTTTTGCAGTTCTGCCGGTAGAGTGACTGCTGCCCATTCCAAGAGGCTATTCAATCCTTTTCCAAGAAATATACTGAAAAAGGTCTGTTCTTTTGACTTGGTCACGTTCTCGGGATGAAATTAATATGCTATAAATTGGAATTGCCGACGTAACAGACTGAACTAAAGTGACCCTGCCATCACCAGATCTCGATTTTGAATAGTTAAATCTTACTAATGTCTATCCTTTGTAAAGTCTTTCTCTATCCGGCCATGAACAGTAGCTCCTGCAGTGGTAGTCATCGGTGGCATATTGCCTAGAAGCGTCATCCTCGTTGATTGGGAGAAGTTCTCGATTGGATCGGATCAGAAATCAATTTTTTGATTCGGTATGGATAAAGATCCAGTCATGAGCGAGAGTTCCAAGGACAGCTGACTACCGCTAAAAGTCAGGAAAAAAAGGTTGATGGATGAAGCGACCGGGATGAAAGATAAGTGGGACTTTCAAGCAAGGGCAAAAGCAGCAATATTGAAATCTGGGATAGATGGTTACACGGGTTCTCAAGCTCTAGAGCAAGTCAGTTTTGAAGCTATCCATATGGATCAAGGGATAATTACAGTGCTAAGTCCATCTAGTATGAGTTAATAGCTAGGAAGCCAATAGAAGAGAATGCATCTCCGACAAAGCAGTTGTTAACAAGACAGCTCGTGAAGCTTCTCTTGCTTCCTCAATCGCATTCCTATTCTTTATTCACTTCTTACCCTTGAAGAAGAAAAAGAGAAAGAAGGGGCGAAGCGCTAGTTAGTGAGAAGAGATCTAAGAGTTTGTTATTTCCCTCCTAATCTAGTTGAAAGATAGTTGATATTTCTTAAAGTTATCTGACCAATCGTTGAAATAGTTCTTTTTTTGTTCTATCTATCTTCAAGGTTTTTCAAGTCTCTTAGGGCTCCGGGGACCGGCTTCGCGGGACCATTTCGGTCCACACAGGAAAGGTAAGATAGGTACCCTACCTCTCTCGGGCTAGGCTCTATTGGGCGGAGCTTTCTCGAGAAACTAGAAACCGATAATGAAGTTCGATGAAACAAGAAGATTATTACTTACGATATGAAACTTCTACTTCTTTCGAACTCTTTATCTTCTTCTCTTACGATATTGAATTTCTAGTTAGCTATTGTATTCAACTTCTGATTCTATTATATTACGATATTTCGAATTTGATAATAGAAGAAAGAGTTCAACAATAAAATGGTCGAATTGATTCTCCGTTTTGATTGAATCCTTACTCGTCCTTCTAAGAAAAGAAAGAATGGTTTAAGCCCTTTTTCTTTCGATCTTTTCTCTATTAGGGATAGGATTATCGGGTGATAATCAGAGAGTCCAGTCCTTAATTAGGTAAAAAAGAACTAACCTTTTGAGGAGGCCTTGCGTTTACGACCGGACTTGCTAAACGAGTTAAGCATATCTGTCATAGCTAATGACCATTGGGAGACCCAAGGCGTCGCCTTCGGCTGCATAAGGGCATAAGCGAACGAAGTCAAGGCAAGGGATCTCTCTCGCTATGGATAGTTGCTGTTTGCGAGAAGCGTCTGTTCCGCTTTATCCTTTCACTCATTTTATGTATAATAAATAATTGATCCACTGGTATTTATACGCTCGATCTCTACTCCTCGAAAGCTCACTCACAATCTATGGCTCACTTATGGCTAGAAAGATAGGAATGATATACCCTGGTATTGGTGCCTCGGGCTCTTGCCAAGTCTTCCAAACCTTTTTGTCGAGTAGCTTCACTCGTAAACTCCGTGCCATGTCTGCCAAACCTTAACTCCCGAAGTCAAGCATCAACTACGATCCTATCCGATAGCTGCTTCCTTCCTGGCTTGAAGTTTGAAGTTCACTTCTTTCAGATTGTTTATTTCTTACCCCCACTAAAAGCTGGGTGCATCAGTGCATCACGCTAGCTCCAACTCTAGATTAGAGATGGGAAGTGAAAGCTGAAATGAGAAATGAGAGGAGATGAACGAGACTAAGCGTGAGGGAAGATCTCTCAATAAGAAGGACTTTCTTTCGGTTCAGGTCTTTCCGAACCAACATTCATTGAAGCCCTTACAAATTTGATAGGGAAGACCGCCCTTCTTGGCAAAGTATAAATTCCTGATGTCCACCACCGCGCCAGGTTGCACAGTTGAGCATTCCGGAGGGTGGCACAACCAATCGTCACATGAAGAAAGAGAAATGAAAGAGATTGAGACAAAGACTTAATCGCTGCCGTTGCAGCAGAGCCTCAGGCAAATCAGTGGAGACACGTGCATGGTGAAGATCTGCTGCCATCTGGGTCGTCTCACGCTTCGGAGAGGAGATTTGAGTGACAAGTTCGTCCTTCTCTCCCACTAGCTTCGGTCCGGAGCTCGGCGATCCTCTTCTGCAGCACGTTCATCAGCGCCTCCTTCTCCTTCAGCACGGGCGCTTTGTCCTTAAAATCCTTAAGCTGCAAATCCAGGGGGTCTAGCTCCGGCCGCCTCACGGTGGGTCTGGATGTCTCTGGCATGTCCCAGAAGATCTCGAAGCTGAGCCAGGATAGCCCGTTCCCTTGAAAAAAGATCAGGAAGCCGACCATACTCCAGTACGATACCTGTCAAAGATGGCACTGCAACACCTTCAAGAATGCTCGGAATCCAGGCCTTCCTCCTTACTCTACCTGTCCCACCCACCGGTTCTCGGATGCGGGTGTGGATGCTTCTGCATTTTGTCTAGGAAGCGATTCAGAACAAAGAAAAACCGTTGTTTCCGGGTCTTATTCAAAGCCTCCTAAACGCTGCTAGAAGGCTCTCTAGCGACCATGAAAACAATGCATTCGAAGGGCCCGAGGAGACATCATCCGAAGCGGAGAAATTCCCTTAGAGAGAAGCCCTAGTCTAAAATGAGAAAAGGATTTTTTATCGATACGTTAAGGTTCAAAGCAGGAGCGCGTCAGACAATAATAGGAATGATTGCCATTGGACTGTTTGATTCAAGCTCTAGCTCTCGTTTTCTTTTTGCCGAGCGGTCGTTCTGAGAAGTTCTTCATTGATGTTCCACGTTCGACCACGACGATGGGTTGCCGCGAGAGGTATAGCCGAATGCGCCCCATTTCCTCCCAACTCGATGGCCAGCTTCAGTTAAGAGGTAGAACCAACAGTTCGTCTCGTTCAACATGGGAAGCCCCTCACGAGGATTGAATCATGAAGATTCGAATTGGGACGAGGGGTATGTTTCGACGGAACAGAAAGGAAGAGAAGATGCTCTAACGACAGGGCTTTAGTGCTCGGTAGACAGGTAGAGGGCGTTAAGCGTTACATACTTGGTTAGAGAGAAATAACGAGCTACATCCCCACTCGTAGCTGGAGAATACCTTCTATCCTATACCTCACTAGTGGTTACCCTCTCAGTGCGGTCACTCAACTCATTCAGTGAAGAAGACGCTCAGAGTGAAAGACCAAAGGAATACAGCTTTTATGAGGTTTTTAGAGTTGCTTGTGTGCTAATTTCCGGTGATAGTTCCTTTAAAGAAAGGGTTCTTGGATTAACAGATGGAGAGTCGCCAGGTCCCTTGCTAATCCTTTCATTCCCGCTCGTTAATGCTTAAGGGCAAAGCCCGCTCTTGCACGAGTAAAGGCCAACAACCAACGCTTACTACTACTAATAGTTGTTGAACTGTATCGATTTCAATGTCCGTTACTTCCGCTGTTTCTGTTTCCCCTGTTGCTGATGTCGCTACCCACTGGTGGTGAAAGAGAAGAAGCCCCAGTCAAAGACAGAAAGGGGAATGGCAATATCTATTATAGGTTGCAAGGAAAGCATGAAATGAAGTAGCGAGAGCAGTTACCAGAGTTTGAGCAGGGGTTTCAACCGTGATGTTCAATATACAATATATCCTTCCGTGCGCCCAGATTTTAGAAGCAAGCAGCTTTACCGGCTCCTTGGTTGGTTGTGGGAAGGAATGAAGTTCTTGTTGCTACTCTACTGTTGCTATTGTAGCTAAAGTTGATAAAGTAGCTGCGGAAAAGTGGTAGTGGTTGCCTTCATCTTATAACATGAAGAAGCCCTGGAAGAGTAGGGCCCCAGCTGGGTACGTGCCTCTTGAGTTGAGATCCTTTTAACAACCCCTTGGCGGAGCATAGCAACTGGGAGGGACTAGTAGGCAGGGGAAAAAAAGTAGCATTCGTAGTAGCACAGTAGCAATAGCATTAGCAAGGGAAGGGGAAGTTACTGGTCTTTCTTTAGCAGGGCGCTCAAGGGAACAACTCGTAGAGGAATTCGATTCGCCAATAGTTTTCTTTTGCCGCTTTGATCTCTTGTGTTGTTTCTAGGCTTGTGTGTGGGTCTTCTCTTTTTCTTCCTATTTCTTTCATGTCATTCTTTTGGGGTAAAACGGCTTGAGTGTCCTAACGTTGGCATGTGAGAAATGGGCTGCCCTTTGGTTTGCAGCTTGCTTTAAGAAGTATACTATATATGACTAATATAGAAATTCTTTCTTATCAAAGAGGACTGACACTCTTACTGCAGCTTCTTCACATTAGATATTTACGAGAGCTTAGTCAATATAGGGTGCTTAACCTGAGATTGCTTGAACTGAATGCGCTTAGCTTAGTAATTTGGTAAGCTTACTTTCAAAAATATTCCTATGGTAATGCAACTCGCTCCAAGGTATAAAGTATAAACTTGAAGTCAAACTGAAACCCCTTTAAACTGATTCGAAGGCAGGCACGACATCGAGGGCAAAGCAAACAATTCCACCCTATCGATCGCATTCGCTCACACCATTTCCTCGCCCAGCTAATTCAGCGATCACTTGAATCCCTCAACTGAAAAAGTCAGGTTATTTCATTTTCATCCCTCGATGGAAGCCAATTGCAAATCAAACTAAACCCGAGGAAAACACTTCACCGGTTGGTAAGCCAAAGACTTTTATACTTACCCTTGCCACTGTCCTATATGATAGGTGGCTGAGAACTACCACTGGACCGACATCAACTGCAATTGAAACTGGTAATGCAACTCTATCGAAGATAAAAGCAAGGGAACCTGAGATGCCCGCAGGGGAAGGCCCAATAGATTCATTTCTCCCAACTGGCTTTGGCTAGAATCATATTGGATCGGCTGGATCGTCATGGAAAGCTACTAAAACTTGCCTTGGATCGCATGGACCCACACTTTGTGATAACCTTAAGATCCTCTGAGACTGTCCTCGTCTGGATCGCTTTCCCCCTTTCTTAAACTTAAACAAACAATTTCCCCTCGATAGTGAAAGATTATGAAATGGATAATATCGGAGATTTCAAATTTGATCCAGTATGCTCACTCGCTGTAACCACTAGACTATCACTGTAGCTAGCCCTTGATGCTTTTCTTTTGCCCTTCCCCCATCTAACCTTTCCTCCGCTACCAGTCCTAGCAATCGAATAATCATAGCCTCGCTCCAACCTTAGAAGACCGACCTTAACTCAATCTTCCCTTGGCTTTCACTGGAATAGAATACCTGCACCAGCAGCATAAAGCCAAGTTCTGGAGCCTCTAGCTTAATAGGTGGTGGGTCAGATACGTAGGGACAGAGAGAATGCTTCCCGATCACTCTCTCAGAGAGAGAGCTATTGTACAAGGAAGTTACGTACACATTTATTTTGAAACTGAAAGCGAGATCTTGCAACCATACCCGAAGGAGCACGCAAGAATTTCATTGCCTTTTCCATTGAAATATGCAGCGAGGAATCGAAGGGATGCGACCCGATTCAATTCTGTGATTCAATCAAATTATTCCCCGCGTAAGTTTACCAACTGTAATTGACTGTCACGTCCAATGAGAGCGTGAGCATCCCACTATTCTTTCTTTCTACGCCAGTTGCTCTGCTCCTTATCCCTTTGGGGCTGGACCTCAGCTCAGATCATTCTTGGATGCTAGCGATCCTTTCACCGAAGAACTATTCGAAGAGGACACTTGCTTTCTATCTTTGAATGGTTTACCCACAGACCAGAGGGTTAAGGCTCTCACCTTCTTTTCAAATCAAAGAAAGACTTCGATTCGGGACCTTTGCCACCTCCCTCAGTCTTTAGGATGACTTTCTTTTATCCTTTTTCTTTTAAGCGTACTTAACCTGAACCCTGTCTATGTCTATGAGTAAAGCAATCTTTGGAATCTTTCCTAATCCGCTTTCTCGATCAACTATCAACCTTTTTTGAAGAAAGAAAGTCAACTTCTTCTTCTACGATATTCGGAGGTGCCCTTCTTTGAGGAAGCAGCTCTAGGGTCACTCGCTCTCAATAAAGTGTAAATTGTGGTTTGATCGCCCTCTGTGCTCTTGGAGTTTAGCCTAGTGCAGCCCTCTCCTTTAAGACGGCTAGGAGGTAGCCTCTCAGGTGCACAAAAACCATCATCACTTTAGATGGAAGGAAGAGGCCAAATAGCTTCTCGAAGCTATTCTATTGACCTTTCAGAGATAGATCTCAACTCAAGTTTGGCCCATGAGTTTGTTCAACGAGAAGAACAGCGGATGAAGTACGATCGATCCCCGTGGTTATTTCGACAAGAAGGTATTATAATTCTATACACCGTCTTCTTCCCTCAAACCTGAAAAGAGAGCGCATTCTTCCTCCAACGGAGGGAGGTATGCTTGCCTTACAAGGTGAAAAGCTGCCTCTTTAGCTGCCTGACTCTTAAAAGAACAAGGAAGGGTTTTCCCTCTTCCGCATAAAGGAAAGGGCAGCATTTACTCAGCCATTTCGTCATCTTTTGCGGATGATTCCTAAAAAAACTACCTACCTACTCTACTGGTGATGAAAATCATTCCTTCCCCGTCCTAAGCTAAGGGATGGCAGCCTCATTTGAATACGCTTGCATCTACCGCTTTGACGAATGAAAGATCGACTCCCTCACTCAATCGCCGGGAGCCTCTGTACGATACGAAAAGTTCTCCAGCCATCAATCTCAACCCGGCTTTCAGCAGACAAAGGATGCGAACTAATCAAAATTACGAAGAAAAATAATCTCTCAAAGCAGAATTTGATTACGACACGAGCTTCCAAGAGCTGCTGGCTCTTAAAGGAGCTTACCCCGGATACGACTGGTTCGCCTAGAGCAGGAGTTGGTCGCCCAAAGGAGTCAAAAAAGTAAGTCAAAAGTATATTGAAGACCAGATGCCCTAACGCCATAACAATTATATGTCACAGCACGGCTAGAAAGAAAAAATGACATTGACCAAAAACAAGTACACGAAATAATTACTAGTGCCCGATCGAAATGTCACGTATGGTACTGCCGAGCCAGTTCCCGGAAGAGCTAATTCGGATAGTGAGGTGCGAAGCGAAAGTAGTGGCTGTAATTCGAAAACGGCAAACAGTGCTTACTCATTAAAATGAGTAACCTCGGTAAAACTAAAAGAAGGTTCCCGGCTGGAAAAAACAGATCAAGATGGGAGCATCTCACTCAGCAGTGAGGCATGATCTTACCAAGCGCTTAGTCCGTACCTTTATCACTCATGCTTCACACAAAATCGAGATGAAAAAAATAAAACAGTAATTGCTACACGGCTATTTAACTCACTAGATTCAACTCCTCCCTAGGGAAGGAAAGAAGCAAGGAAAAGAAAACATAAGCTCGCGAAGAAACCATTCATTCACTACCCAGTTAACGGACTCAGTAGCTACTGCTACCTCAAACACTGACTGGACTGCTAACAACACGGCTCGCTACAAAGCTACAATCGAAAAACGCGGTATATCAACGGCACACTTTCTATATCTCCTTCGTCTACAAGGGCGTTTAGGCTTTTTTCTTTTAGGTCATATCCCGTAGCAAATCAAGGTGCGGAGTCAGATGATTGTGAGAAAATGAATGCCTCTGCGTTCGATGCCATGGAATCTGCTGCAAAGTCAGTCTGACTAGGATTTGTTGACCTGAGACTGGCATTTGTCTTTCCTAGAGGGATGAGACAAAGTCTGAAGGGGATGGAGCTTTCCTTCCTTGTGCGAGCCAATTGCGGTGACTTTTACGGTTGCTTTTCGTGCAGCCATTGGGATTCCTCTTCCATCTAATCTTAGTTCCCTTCTGCATTCTGCTGTCCTTTTTGAATCTCTTCTCTCAGCCAGTAGGCAAGCAAGTTTAGCCGGTTTCTTTCCAGCTGTCTCTTTTCCAGAAGTCCTAGGGTCTTATTTTAGCGAATGGGCAAGTGAGTCTTCACGCCAGCAGGCCCTTTTTAAAGGAGGTAAGGTTTTTCACTTGAAGGACAAAAAAAAGCGGACAAGTTTGAAAATAGGAGTATAGATCCAATGCAATTGAGTCCATGAAAGCCAATGAATTAGCCTCTTTTGGAAAGTGATGAAGATAGACCCCTGGAGTTGCAGTAGTAAGGTATGCCCATCCAGTTCCAGTTGTAAGCTAAGTCCCTACAGTTGCAGTGATAGGGGTTGCCCCTCAAGGTTTAAGCAAGTCCAAGGATAGCCAGCAAGTTTCTTTTTCCTGTGAAAAAGCCTGTATCAATTGTTACTTCACCTCTTTTTTCAATGCATTAGGCCAGGGCAAGCGCATTCCCTAGGAGGTTTGGATACGATCGAATAGGTTTCATTCCATGCTGTTTTCTTACAGCCAGTGGATGAGAAGTATTGAAAGCTCTTTTATTTCAGTGAATTTGAAAGCCTTTACAGCAGAGGGGTCAAGGACGATGGAGAGAATACTAAAATATGCTTTAGGGTAAGGTACGTACTTTAGGTACATTCCTCTATAGGGTTTTGGAGCACTCCTAGCCGGGTTTCTGCTTCTCTGCCAATTTCAATTGGAGTAGCTTTCGATGCTAAGCCCTGTCTATTGGTAATGTCTTTCTTCTGCCTTTCCTTCAGTAGAAGTGAAGTTGGAGTTGCTTTTGCTGTCGATCCAGCCACTAGGTCAGGTGCAGAAGAGCAGTTGCAGCCCTATGACCCAAGCACTTGGCTTAAGCTTGTAGGCAGAATCGAAAGAAAAGAAGAGGGAAGCCAATTCGGATGGAGGTGCCAGTTCTTTATTTACCAACACTTATCTATTCATACAATCACACATCCAAGAAAGTGAAAAATCAATGGGAACACCAAGTACTAGAAAGACCCCATATTCTGATGAAAACCATGCAACTGATACAAAGTATGACTAAAAACTGCCAAACCGACCCTCACACACATGACTTAAACGAGTGTAGCAGGATTCAAAAAAGTCTTCAACCCCGAGTTAAGTGTACTGTGTACTATACTAATAAATAGACTTAAAGAGCGAACCAACAAAGCCTTACTGACCTCACGAGCCTACCAGACGAGGACTTCTTTTCGACCTCCCAAGAGCCAAAGAAAGACTATCACCAGAAAAAAAAGAAAAACTCTCTGATCGTAGACCAGCCTCATCTCACACAGCTATGGATCCAGCGGACTTCAATTAACAGATAGGCAGAGGACTTGAAGGCTTAGAGCCAATGGCTCACTCACGGACATAAAAATTCCTAACTCATGGGACAGGGTCAGTTAGACCAGTATCAACTGAGGGAAGAAAGTCATTCCTGGATGTGGGGCAGAAGCAGAAGTGGGAGCCTACTCAGGCCTACCTCCTTATTACTTCGTTCCTAAGAAAAAATTGAACCCTCACGGTCAAGAGTTCTTCATATAAAAAAGTTGCTAGCGGAGGTTGGGGAAGTGCTACACCTTCGTGCAACCAGTTTTCAGCCTATTTTGACTCCCACTCCTAAAAAGAGCCGAGTGGCGTTGGGAATGAAAATGTTGAATATATCATAAAGTAATTAGCTTATAGTTAGGCTATCACTAGAGTGTGATAACTAAGCGGTTATCTTATTCTATGGCTGATTCGCCAGTTTTTTCAAAAGAAAAGAAATTGGCAGCCCTGTTTTGAAATCAAGCCAGGCATTTACACTCTCAAAAGGTGTAGACCAGTCCATGGTCACCATCACCCTCAATGACATAGAGCATCAGTGTGGTATGAAAATAGTAAGGCAGTCGAGAACTCACTTTGTTTGCTCTCGAGCTACCTTATCGTACTTGTGCGGATTGATCAGATCCGCTAACCTTCAACGGATATTGCCCTATCTAGCCCGGAACCGAAGCGAGGATCTCATGCTATCATTGTGAACGGCTACCGAACCGCCATACTCAGGTAAGCGGTCTCCGTTCCAAGTCCTACTTAGGGCCGCAACGCAATAAGGCTTTTCGCTCTAGTTGGGCAATGCAAGGAGGCCTTTTTCGCCATTCTTTCTAAATGAGAAAGTCTTCTTAGTTCAGTTCGGTAGAACATCGATGAGAGGATAATTTATTCACATATGACTGCCCCTCAATCGCCAGGTGGCTCGCTCCAAGTGCATGAGTTGCTTTGCTGGCTGGCGTAAAATTCTTTTCTTATACGAAACGGTCTCTTTCAGTGGTTCTTGCTTTCTCTTTAAAGCTCTTTCCTTCCTTCAGTTTGTTCTGATTACGATGACGGATACTCTATTCCGCCTATACAACTACCTTGCTTGGTAGTTCAAAATGGAAGTCTAGGTATCTGCTTAAGTGGTCTGCTCGTACCGTTCCAAAAAAAAAGAGCTGCGCTGACAGGCGCTACCACGCTCCTCTCGCCTTGCGAGAGTGGAGACATCGATTTATCCTTTGAAATCAATGTCGCAAGATCGGTTGTTTAGCCTATTGATTCACTGGGGGAGGTTCAATGCTTTTTGAGGGAAAAGCAGGCACAGCTCACGCACGGCACAAGAGGTGTCAAAGAATCCAATCAAATCGATCCCAGACACGGACCAAGGCGAGAAAGACCGAGTGAAAGGCATAGTAGATCGAATCAACTCCTGCCCCCTGTACTTCCCAAGTCTTGTGCCAAGGAATTTCCTAAATGTGAATTTGATTCTTAGTAAAATCCCTTTAGGACAAAATGATAAAATCAAACTCCCGCTGAGGAAAAACCTCGTCCTCATCAATACAACAAGAAAAGAAATTCTCATCCTGATCCTGAGATGAGGGGGAATATGAATGGATGGTTATAGTAATATCATGGTGTTCACCAAATTCAATCAATTTCTTTCTTTATTCGCTCGTCAAAATCAAGAGCGGGAGAACCAAGATCAAATGGTCCGTCATCCTCAAGTGAGGGTTCAATCTAATCTTCTGAGGAATGAATCCCTCCGTCATAATACTTCTAGTCAGCCTACATTATCTATGTCGGACCGGGACTTTTGACTCAAGTCAGCCCAGCGGAAATCCATGTTGATTGAGAATAGCTCATTACCTATGTTAGCGTTCAACCGTGTTACTGGTGTTCATAGTCTTAGTGGAACTCTTTCGCGTTTGCAAAGGCTTTCTCGGCTTCGTTCCCCTGAACGTGGTTTGAGGAATGCCCTGCGTCCTCCGAAGAAGTATGGAGGTAGGGTACGGCACCAACTCTTGTTGAGTGATGCTTCTCCGCATACCTATCTGCCGCCCTTGCCATCTTTGGGATCTTGTAATAGAGAGTCTTTTCTTTCACTTGAATCATATACCTTGCTAATGCCTTTGGTTGTTGGTGGTGCTCTTCTTTGGGGATCTTCTCTATGTTCTTTGGATTTATTAGGAAGTAGTCTTGTTACTGGTATGAGTGATTTGCTAGAATCTGGCGATAGTAGTGTGACGCTCTCACAGAGTCCATCTGTTAAAGATTTGATTGAGTTAACTGAGACTGGCACGAATACTACTAAACTTTTTAGATATGCCCAGGATTTGAAAGGATAAGGTAAGTTAGAACCCCGGTCGAGACTCTATTTATGAGCATCAAAACCCGAATACGGATCAATGGCAATGAGTCTTGGTTTTAAACCCGCCCACAAAGAAAGAAAACTATCAGTATCAGCTTTTGAAATGAAATGAAAGATCTCTCTTTTCCTCTTTCTTTTTCAGAAGCATGAGTAGGACTTCGGAAAGTCACCCGACTAACGAAGGAGGACCAGTTAAGGAAGAATCGACCGAAGTCAAATAAAGCGAGCCAGTCCTCGTGGAAAGAAAGAGTACCCCTGGGGGCATTCATTTTTATAGAAGTAGGGCCTTTTCTTGAGGGATTCTTTTCCCTCTATTCTTTCATTAAGGTAAGCTGATCCACTTAGGGCAATGATGTCCCCTATTAACTTCCCTCCAACTATCTCCTCGAGCGAAGTGAGTTCAGTTATAAAGAGTAAGATTCTTAGTTAGTTTTTAAGCCTACTTCGTATCGATAATGGAATAAGACAAGACTTTCTCTCTCAGAGCACAGTGTCCCGTATTAGCTTGCAGATGAGTAAAGGGAGATTCGGGTTAAGGTTCTTAACCAAAGGCTCGTCCTGATGTGAGATTGACTGGTATGAAAGTAGCTAGTTAATAGAGTAGTAGATGCAGTTTCTCATTTAGCCGAGGAGATAGAGGCCTTCTCCCAGCGAGGAAAGAAGCCCCTTTTTCAAAGCAAAGCTACTGATGGACATGTGGAAGGGTTCGCGTGAAGGTGAGCAGCACCAGTAAAAGAATTCCTTTCCAGGCAGTAAGAAGAGTGACGTCTTATGCTTACTATAATGGAAGACCGCACATCTAGAATAGATGCAGGAATTGGAGGTTCAAGAATTGCTAGTACGGAACCTAATTCATCAGCTGCGATGGGAAAGTTAGCTTTCCGAGACGAATCTGACCCCTCAAATATCTAAAAAGAAAATTTCCTCCTTTTTCGCTTGATTCAAATTCTTTCTTTCCTTGACTTTCATGTCTGGCAAAGAGGCTAGTTCCTCCCTCTAAATAAGTAGTTCAAAGCTTCCTTGAGATCTATATCTCCGCTATCTATAGGAAGAAGTCCCGGTCGAGAACGAAGCATCGGTGAAATGCCTAACTGGGGAATGCACTCCTTTGGCAATCACTATACTATATTCCAACTTCCTTCAATTAGGGAATAGCGCAGATGGATCAATCACGCGGTTCTGCAGCTTGCTGTCAGCTCCCCTCCAATTTCTTTGCTTGACGGTAAGATGCGAATCGCGAAGGCCTTCCCACCACGCGAAGTTCAAACCTCGCCGGAGAGAGAGAAGCGAATTGAAAACCGGCCTCAAATCCCTTCGCAATAGAAGGTAAAAGTGGGAAAAAGACGACGAAACCATTTTTTCTTTCTTTGTTAGTCGACTTGAACTTTCAGTGTACCGCCATACGCACCCAGACATTAGACCTATTGTGGCTGGCCTAACAGTTTCCCGAATGCCGTTGTCATGATGTTGATCCGGCTTCTGCGACTACGGCATCCGCGTAGCTCCGAATACGTGCATTGGAGCTCTTCGCTCGATGTCCCGGGTCGCTCTGTTATAAACCGCTCTTTCGTCGGGTGGTGGCTTATTTCTAAGAGACCCCCTTGACTAGATCAAAGAAGTAAAGCTCCATTGAATGAATCAACTTCTCCCTCAAGGGTCAATGGTTCGGGGAAAAGCCTATCTCAGTGATGTTCAAAAACGGGAAAAAGCGTAGTTCGAAAAGTAGCGTTAGCGGACCACCTTCTACTTTTGAAGCTGTTCTCGACCCCGAGCGTAGCGACCAAAAGAAAGGTGCATTGGCAGCTTGTAGTCGCGGCAAACGCACTTTGATTGTTCAATCATTACATTAATAGGGGTCTTTCCAGGAATTGACCAAGCAGGATTTGGTAAAGGAAGTTCACGACTGGGAGTTTAAGTTTATGGTAGGTGCGAATCCCTTCAAACATCTGATTCACTAGCATAGGAAAATAAACCAACTGCTAGGCCCAAGGTAAGGGAGGCGAGATGGAGGTGAAATGTCTTCCCTAAGCTCTAGTAGGAATAGCAGAAAAAAGTTCAAGCAGCTCCTGGGAAAGCGTTGACGAAGAAATTTCTATAGCTATATAAGGAATCTGCGGCTGATTCAGAGTAGGTTTTGCCTATTCAAACACAAGCTTCAAGTGAACTCATGGGACTTCCCAAAGCTAAGGGTGCGGTGTAGGTTTCTTCTCTCCCTCGTGCACATAAGCTTGACTTTATATAAAATGATATCAAAATGATTTGAGCCTCTTTCAGGTTCAGTTCCTGAGGTAATTCCCTTTCGTGCCTTTTGGCTATGAATTACAGCTTTCAAAAAGAATACGATTAGCTGCTTCTAGACTCTCAGGAAAGAAAGAAATAGAACGGGAAGTTCAGAGGGAATGCTTTGTTAGCACACCAAGGCTTCTGGCTGATCTGGTCTCACTGGAGAGTTTTGACTTCGAGGGAGGCGCAATGAAAGAGTCAGAAAAAGATGTGAACATGAAGACAGAAGTTACCCTACCAGGAAGTTTCCCAAGTAGCTCTGGTGAAAGGGAAAGCCTTCTACTGTTCTAAGGCTGGCTTGGTGCGGTAGAGAACCCAACTCTTTGCCTTTGGTAGGTCACCACTTTCTTCCCTGAAGTCAGTCCGGTCATTCCATACAACGAAGCTAGCGAACCTCAGTTTCTGGGGAAAGGTAATAGAGTTTACAGCCCTGCATAATGAAATGATGTGGCTTCACACAAACCAATCGACACTTTCATTCGAAAGCCGGCTCTAAACAGGATCCAAAGACGTTCAAATCCTGTTCCAATCTAGATAGAAAAGTGCAGTTCAATCGTCGAAAGTGAATAACTCTTTTAGTCCGGTCTTCTTTTCTCTTTTGAGTCAGGTTCTTAAGACAGGACAGGAAATCGGGTTTTCTGAATAATCTCTCTTGCGGCCTCTTAAGTAAAGTAAGTTAGTTCGAGATCGAAACTAGACCTGAGAGAGACTAGACTTCTAGTAAGAGGAGGTGCGCCTTCAGTTGAGGAGAGCTGTTCACAAGCAGTGGTTATGAGCTCTTTCTTGTTTCGGTTCAGAAGAGCCTTCCGTTGCACTAGTGGATTGAATAACCTTTTTTGCCAACAAAGTGCATGTGTTGTTGGTTAATAAAAACACGAATTTCGATAGGCTGGAAGACTGATACTATAAGCCTTAAAAGAGAAATGAAAGGCATTTTTCCACTTATCCAAGGAATCTCTTTCTTGGCATTTGTATTTGAGAGAGAGAGCTATGCTTAGGTCAGTTTCTTTAGTCAACTTTTTTGGTAAGAAAGTAGTCCCGTATGAAATTCATAAAACATTCATATCTGGCACTTGAGGAGGTCAATCTTAAGTGTTGGAAGCTACTGCTAAGGTACTCCCCCTCATCTAGAAAGGATAGGCTTTGTTAGGGGCGGTCACAACTGGATGACTGACAGGCAGGAGTTCCCCCTATTTCCAAAAATGGAATGGATGAAAGAACGAAGGTGCCAGTAATAAGGAGAGGTAAGAGCGAGCGCTTTCTCCTCGGTTATAGGAAGACAATTGGGTTATCATCTCGGATGCAGGAAATGAAATTGTTTGAAGGACCCACGGGGCGGTAATATCAAACAAGTGTTTGAATGCCCAAAGAGAAAGCTGGAATGCTTCTTTGCTTACCGAATCATTTGAATATTGAAAGGGGAAACTCGCACTTATAGAGGGAAGAAGGAAGACAAAGAAAGAAAATGAAAGGGCAGCGGAAGATGAAGCGATAGGAGATTCTTTTTCACCAGATGAATTGAGTGCTTCGGGGGCACTTCTTCCCAAGTCGGATTTAGTAAGACCGGGCTCACTTTTCTAGTTAGTTCTAGACAAAGACTTCAGTGAAGGAACGGAGGAAGTAAGACAATGTAGTCTGAGTTTAGCGTAATTCCTGTATTCTTTCATCAACCTTGGCCGGTTCATATTATAATGCTTCTCAGGCAATTCTTCCTCTTTATCTTTAATATTATATGTCTTCCTTGGACTGAAAGAGTAGCAGGAGAAGATCCCCAACATGGGATAGGTGAGGTTTGGATAGCAAGATCGAAGCGACCCCCCTCGAAGAAGAAAGGATAGCTCGAGCGTTAGGGTAACGATGCGATGGTTTTGACTCGAAGGAAGACCTGCGAGATAAGACATGACGAAGACAGTGGAATCCTGGATCCAGGCTGAATCCCACATTCCCCTTACCTTAAACAAAGAAAAAGAAACTGAGCGATTGACATCGAATAAGAGTGAATAAGAGTCCATCCACGGCATGAGAGGAGTGATCAAATTACAAATTTTATGAGGGGTCCCCGGACCTATCCTTTCTTTTTTATCAAAAAAGTCTGTGGTTACAACCCACTAATGAGACTCGGGAGAGAACCGACCCACTGGTCTTGATCCCATTCTATACGCACGCAATTTGTTTAGTAACAAGGTAACAAGAAGCGGGCTAAAGCCACAAAAGGGGGACAAGATTCATCGATTAGGTGGCAGCAAGGTTTGTGACTCTTTGATCTATCGGTTGACTCTGTCTTTTTAACATCCTTGATTTGTTTCCAGGAGCGGAGATGGAATGAAATAAGCAATCAAGTCCGTCTGGACTCCGATCGAGAAAGCCCTATACTCGACCTACTTCCATCTTAAAGCATTGAAAGAAAGGCAGGCAGCTTTGCCGAGTTTCAGAGGTGACGGAGGTCAAAAAAGGAGTTCAATCGCTCTCACATAAATACGGAGTTCAGCCGTAAACAAAAAGTTGAGATTAGTTCTAAAAGTCGATTGATTGAGGGATGAAAACCAGTTGCTTAGGTTAGGACTCCCATTCGATTCGATCTCTCATCAGTCATTGAATCGGGAGATACCTCAGAACCGGCTCGAATAACATTCATAGCATTCCATTCGACGATATTGAATTGAACAGATAAGTCTGACCTGCGAACCGACAAAGTTCGCTGCTTAAGGCACGGCCGGGACTTTCCCCTTCGGATACAGCTGCGAAACTAGATAAGTTCACTTTCAAACGGAAAGCGAAATACAGGCAGCAGCGCCAGTCGCTAAAAGAGAGAATGAGACCCGAAAGAGGGAAAGAATTGACGTCCTTTCTCTTATATTTTCGTCGTGCTTATCTCATAAGAAAAAGATGACATTGAGAAGGACCGAACAGCCAAAAATAAAGTTATTTTAACTACATTGAATGTCGGTCAAGATTCGAAAGTCTTTGGAAAGCCCCCTCCGAAGAGGGACAGTAGGTGTATAGTGCTCCTTGTAATACATGCGTTAAGCTCGTAAGTTCAGGGATTGATTTGATCGGAATTCTGTAACTATCGAGTTAGAGATCGGAGCGCAGTATTGGCGCGCCGAGGTGAGCAGACCGGGGGTCGGGGATACGAACCGTTCAGCAACCAATCAGTGTATGGCGCATTTTTATATAAGTCGCCGTAGGTTCCCCCCGGAGGTTTTTATTCCTCCTTCTGCCTAGGTTCAATGTTGATCGAAAACGGATCCCACCTCCATTATATGATTAAAGCAAACTTCCATCACCGGATACAGGAAATCCAAAGCGCTTATAGCCGATTACTTACATTTACTTCATTTCCTCCCAAATCTAGTGGGAGGCGGTCGCCCCAGGAGGCATTAAAAAATCTTTCTTTCAGTTGAGTGGTAAACCCAATCAAAAGGGAAAGGGGTGAAAGCGGTAATTTCATAAGAGAAGCAAGGTCCACGTTGGGAAGTAGTACGCCCGGTTCACCAGGATTCCCTGGGAGGACATACCAGGTTCTACCACTGCAGGGCCCAATCATAGTCAAAAGAAGAGTTTGATCCTGGCTCAGAAGGAACGCTAGCTATATGCTTTACACATGCAAGTCGAACGAAGTTTTCGGGGAGCTAGGCCCGTAAATTCTTTTAGGAGTTCCAAAGACGACATAGATGACCGAGGGCCCTTCTAGATGGAGCCAGGTTAGGTCACTTCGATCGCTTAAGCCGGAAGGTCTCATTCCAGTTTGACTTCTATGCCTAATCTATAGTTCTTCTTGCTTCAGTTCCCTATGAGATTGATTGAACAGAACTTCTTGCTACATAGAAAAGCCCTACAAGACAGAGTAATGGGAAATGTTAATGCGAACTCAAAGAATGGACAGGGGAGATATTTAACGGAAGCACGGGAACAAGCAAGGGCTTACTTGCTAAAGGAATGCTTGCTGGCTAGCACTTTATCTTAGACGTCTATCTCACTCTTTCTTTCACAGTGCCTATCTCGATTCTTAAACAACCTCTCCCGCCCGGTCGAGTTGAATTCCATCAAACCTTTATTCGTACATCTCTTTCTCGAATGGAAAGATCCCAATAGGATAGGTAGAAAACTGCGAAGAATAGCATAGTAAAGTTAAACAAGGGAGTCAAGTACCCAAAGGTTGTCAGACAACTATCCTTCTCAGATGCGGCCTTACGAAGGCTAGGCCTCTTTCTTGTGCTCTCTCTCTTCTGTCTGGCGAAAAGGCCTGGTCTACGTCTAAAAGAGGTTGTTTTCCTATCCTATGTTTAGGGTTACGTCAAAATTTAGGGCCATCAAGTTCGATCTCAAAGAGTGGAATAAAGGGCAGATGCAGATCCAATATTTCCAAAAGGAAGTTATTTTAGCTAGAGATGAGCTAACCTTGATTAACGAGGTTTCGAAGAAAAAGGACCCATTGAATGCTGAGCTTGAAATCAGAGAAAAAGAGGCTGCTGCTAAGTTTTTGAATGCTCTCAATATATAAGAAATAAGAAAGCATCCTAAGACAAAAATCTAGGGAGGATTGGGGTTGGGGACTCCAACTAAAAATTATTCCACGCTTCATTGATGACTAGACGCTCCGTGAACACTATTCGGTCTATCACATTGCCTAATGGGTTGGTGGTTGAGGACCAAGACGAAATTGGGATGGCGGCTGCTGATTATTTTTATGAAATATTAGGGAAGGCCCCCCAAGTGGAACCCCCAGGCAACTCGGGTTTACTTCAATGGTGACGGATGATCAAGCCAGTCCCTATCTCGGTGCCGAGGAAGTTTTGATGGCGATAAAAAGCATCAACCCAGACACGGCCCCCGGGCCTGATGGATTCAATGCCTTCTTCTTCTAGCGCTATTGGAATATCGTTGGCTCTGGAGTCACCAAGGCAGTGCAAAATTTCTTTGTTAGTGGCCGAATGCTGCGTGAGATAAACTCCACCTGTATCACATTGGTCCCGAAATGTAATGTGAAGTTCCTTCTTACTTCGATATGTTCAGGCGCTGCGGCAACACAGTTTACAAAATTATTGCTAAAATGCTTACCAGTCGGCTCCAACTTGTGCTTCCGAACCTGATTAGTGCCAATCAAAGTGCCTTCCTCAAAGGCCGCAGCATTATTTACAACATTTTGCTGTCTCATGAACTAGTCAGGGGGTTCAATAGAGCCAGGGGTCCTCAGAGAATTGTCTTCAGGTTGATCTGAGGAAAGCATATGACACATTGGATCATAGCTACCTCTTCAACTGCCTCAATCAGATGGGCTTTTGCGAAGACTGCCTCAAATGGATCAAAGAATGTGTAGAAACAGCCTCCTATGCAGTTAACGTTAATAGGACTGCCTATGGGAATTTCAGAGGCAAAAGGGGATTGCGTCAAGGACTATCACCCTATCTTTTCTCAGTGGCGATTGAAGGGTTCTCTAGACTGCTCGACAAGGAGATTCGGGAAAAAAGGATTGACGCCTCATTTAAATGCCAAGGGGAGGCGGTGTCCCACCTTCTCTATGCGGATGATCTCATGGTGTTCGTCAGAGCCAACACCAAATCTGCTAAAAACCTTAAAGCTCTTTTGATGAAGTTCGAGAAAATCTCGGGCCTCGCAATGAAAAGTAGTAAATGCCAACTATTCTTCTCGGGATCGTGTGATAATGACTTGGTCACCTCCATCCAAAATATTATAAACTTCCCGACGGGTTCTCTACCTATCCGATACCTCGGGCTGCCACTTTATATTGGACAGCTATCAGCTGCTATGTACGAACCGCTAATCTCCAAAATCCATAAGCGGTTGGCTGGTTGGAAGAGTAGTACTCTCTCTTACGCGGGTAGATCGGAACTGAAAAAATCCGTTCTTAATGCCTTTCATGTTTTCTGGACCGCGGCCTTTCCGCTGCCCATCTCGGTTATTCAACACATCAAAGCCTTATGCAGAGATTTTCTTTTTGGAGGATCCACCTTGCAAAAAAGGATCCACACAGTAGCTTGGGACCAGATTTGCAAACCTTTTAATGAGGGGTCTAGGGATCAGGAAAATCTGAGATTTAAAACGTAAATTCATGATGAAATTGTGTTTACAGGTTGCTTGCTCCCTGTAGTTTTGGAACAGGTGGGTTAGCTGCAAACAAATTACTTAAGGGCAGATCGAATTGGGAAATAAAAATTCCCACAAGCAGCTCGTGGAGTTGGCGCTCTATCCTTAAGACTAGAACGAATGCCAAAAGATGCATTCTCCTTTCAGTTGGTAAGAATAGTGCTGCTAAGTTTTGGTGGGATCCGTGGTCATCAAAGGGTTCCTTGATTGACGTGTATGGTGGTGAAGCCCCGGCTATTACTGGTATCCCCGCTCATGCCTCTCTAGCTGACGTTTGGGCTAACGAGAGTTTGCTGGACAGGTTAGCCTATCTTTCTCCTGCCATTGCTGCTGATGTGAAAGACGTCCTCCCTCCTGAGGGGTTGGAAGTCGATACAACTATTTGGAAGCCTTCGGCCTCGGGCATTTTTTCTTTAAAAACTGCTTGGAACTTCATTAGAAGCCAGTCGAATCCTGTTGAGTGGTCTAATCTGGTTTGGCACAAACAGAAAGTCCCTAAGCACGCTTTCTGTTTATGGCTATTTGCTATAAACAAAGCGGTGTGACACCTGTGTGTGAGCGACTTAGCAGCTTTCATCTTTGGAAGGGATTACCTTTTGTTGGATTAAATATCGATTTAAAAAAGGCACTATCTTGCTGATGGGTTAGAGATCAGATGCCCCCTTTCTCAACGCTTTTCATAAGGAATAAGGAAAAGTCTGTCCGGTCAATCAACACATTGAGTGTGAATCAAAGCGAAAGGTATATGTCGACGAGCCGGAAACCCTTGTTTATATATAACCTCAGCTGTTCCATCTTATATCAGTTCTGCCGAACTTTCCGATCAGGAGCACCCGTCGGTAAGGACAAGGCTGGGCACTCCCTAGCTTGAGATGAGAGGTCGGACTCAACACGCTGGCTCAGGGGCTCAATATTCTAAGTAGTTCAGGCTGACAACTTTTGACTTGTCACTGTTTTAGAAAGGAAAGTATAGCGCTGGATATAGATGCGCCTTGGATATAGAATAGAGATCCGCTCCTCTCGGTACCGACCCTAACTCTCATTCTAAAGAATTCTGGAGCTAAAGGAGTTCCCTAGCCCTTCCAGTTTACATGCTGATCCCTCTATGATGGCATTTTTCTTCCTCTCCGACTTGACGATATTATTCTTTCAGAAGCTAGTGATTAGCTGAGGCTGACAGTATCGTATCCCGGCAAGGGCTGACTCAACTACTTAAGATTGTCGAATCGAATCTACCTTCTATGACCTAGCTTCTGGTATTTGAACCAGTTACGTCGATTGCTGAACCTGACTTTACTTTGACGCGTTGGCTTTGGCTTGTCCTATATCTTAATTAATCGGAAGAGTCAGTGGCTATCCTGCGCTCAAGAGGAAGAACTCAACTCTTTGCAAAGCAAGGGGCAATCGCTCTAATCACTTATGTAATAACCTTCCTTTTGAATGCCGCCGGTTGTAACCTTTATAGCGATAGCGAGTCAAAAAAAGATCTTTCAATCAGAAAAGAAAGAGCTTTCCCCTAATCTCTACTACTCCCGTCAAGCAATAGACCTAAGACCCCTTTGCTGCAGGTAAAAGGTAAGGAAGAACAAAAGTTGTTAACCGAGTCGTGGGCGGCAATGCTTGGGCAAGAGAGTCAATCCGTGTTTAGTAGAGTGCCTTCTGATCCTTCGATTGAGGATAAAGAGTCCGAGTTCCACTAATAAGAATAACCACCTTGCTTCTGGGGCTTCCATTACTTGCTTCAATTGCATTGCTCCGCACCTTATCCTTTCTGGCCTCAGACTTGTGCCTAATCTTCTAAAGATCAACCGCGAGTCAAAGAACTCCTCTTTCGTAGTACACTTCTTTTATTGAATTGACTGTAAAAGGTGTGATGGTCTCGCCAATGAATTTCCTCGTTAACAGCAGGATCTCTTCCACTTCTTGCTTCATACCTTTTCTTCTTTCCTCCAATAGGCAATAGGCCATCCTTTCCTAAGGAAGTACTTCAATGAAGGCATCGAGTGATTTCAACCCCTTAAGTAAGGCTCATCCATCGCTCGGGATGGAGGTTGCTTTTTCTTGGCTGTAAGCTGCTTTCTTAGTTGTAGAAATCCATCACTAGTCTTTCACAACGAATAGACACCAACCATCATATGTGAATACGGTACGTACTGCTTGCCCTCTTCTCTTGCCTATTGTCCACTTCGGTGACTCAACCCCGGAAACATGATCTCTTCCACTAACCTCTTCACATGAACTTCCAGAGTCCCTATCTAATAGTCACCTCCCTCCCTTACTGACTAAGGCTAAGGTGGTGTCAACCAAAGGCGCAAGAAGTTCTCACATGAATAGACGTTTGAATATTCGCTCAGTACTTGAACCTTCGATCACTCGGATTCGTCGTTCACCTTCTCAAACCGACGAAGCCTACTCGAACTTCGTATTCCCTGCCACCATACCTGAATGAAGGAAACTAATAGCTAGAAAAACAGGCTATTCCATCTAAGGCATAAGATGAACCGAGGAATCCAACCAAATAGGAATGAATAGGCATGTGGGAACAGCATTGCTTGCATTGATTCAATTGATTTGAAGCGGCGGTTATACTATACATACAGACATAGTTTGAACTAGGGGTTTATACCGAGTTGGTCACAAGCCCGTCAGACTCAGCAGAAAGCCACTCTTCCAGAGTCTCGTCCATCGTCTGCTTAGGCGACTATTTAATAGCCTTTAGATCTGCCTGTGAGTTAGGCCGAATACTCAAATAGTTAGTCCCGGCTCCTTCCTCTGTTCTTTATAATAAACACTAAACCGAAAGTCGAAGGAACCGCGGTAACCCCCCAAATAAATAAATAAAAGGGGTCACGCCTTCAAGCCAAGCCCGTTAACAACACTCCGAATCGCCATTCCACAAGTGTTGCTCGGTAAACCCGAAAAGCTGGGTGGACTTCATAGCCCGGTCACTCCGATTGTCTTAGTGAACTGATTGTGTACCATACTAGGTGGTTCGCCTCTGATCCCTAAGCTGAGCTCAAAAGTCTGGATTTCTTCCTAAAGCTAAAGGTTGGGCAAGGCCCCGGTCGGTTCTCCCTTTCTGTCTTTCCTGGTTATCTGTTCTCTAGTCGTATAATCATACGATTCTGCCATACCTATTTTCAACATTCATTCCACGTGGAAAATCGTCTAGCTAGGGAACTCTTCATCAGACGATTTCTCATATTCTTATTTTCGTGAATTCGACGTAGAAGAAGTTCGTCTTGCCTCCCTTTATGTTGTACTGGGCGTTGGGCGGACCCCTCCTTCTATCTAGGTATCCCGGTCTCCTAGTCTCGTCCCTTGTTAGTGCAATAAATAGAAGTGAGTTTGCTTACCTCTTCTGGTAGCAAGCGCTCTTTGTCAACAACCTCTTTAGTAATGGAATCGGTTCTTCGTTCTCTATCCTATCTAATAGAGGAATTCATTGGTTCATCTCCTTGTTCTGACTGGGCCTTCCCTTCTTTTTAGTTTGAGTCCGCCTCTCTATTATGAAGTAGTTGTTTCCTAGCCCTCAGTCTGTCCTGATATTGAGGCAAGCCCCCCCTACATTGAGGTAATCCCGATTGTCTTACTAATTCTAATTCTCTTCCCTCGCTCGCCTTCGGGTGAGGGAAGAATTCGTCGGCCAAAGAGACGGGCTATTGTGTTTTTCTTGACTCATCATTGATCTGTTGGAAAAGCAAGAAAGAAGAAACTGTATCCAAGTCTAGCACAGAAGAAGCCGAGTACCATGCCATGTCTTCTGTTGAGTAAGATTTTTTTGCTTTGCTTATAGCTTTAGAAAAGTAGTCGCACAGTGAAGTCAAGCGTTAGCAACGTCTTGCCCAAGTGAAAGAGGGACAAGGTTGGCTCTCTAGCAATAAGTCGAGTAAGCGAAAGCTGGTTTTTTATCCCTTGCTTGACCCGCTGACTTGGAACTATTTAAAAAGCCCTTTCAACTCTGCTTAACGCCCTCGGCCGGACGATTACTGTTGATTGGAAGGTCCGGCCTTGAGTTCCACATTTGCCGGGGGCCTTACTGATCAATCAACACCAGGCTTTCTTTGAGAAAGGAGTACATTACTCACAGGACTGAGTTAGGAACTGAAGTCTGGAGTCTTTCCTTCCAATTAATGGAGTTAAGGATAGGCATTTCTAACTACTAGTAGCTTCACTACTCCTCTCCTCGTACTACTTGACTCATATGTATATGTGTTCTCCTCACCTTTAGAAGTGAATTGTCAGCAAATCGGGTTGATATGTGAATTGTCAGCAAATCGGGTGATATGACAACCGCAGAAGATTTGGTCCAACTTCAAGTATTGAACCCAAGTACTCATGTCAATTTAGGAAATTCATATTCCCTCCCCTTAGATTGGCTTCCTGTGCCCTATCTCGAGTGGAAAGCCGGTGAACGCAATTCTTTTTCCAGATTCTTGGTCAAGGTTTGACCTCGGGTTGGTTAGAGTACGCTCTTCCGCGCGCTAAGGTTAGGGAGTGACCATCGCATCAATTTCAGAGGTACCATTACGCCTTTCTTCCCAGTATCGAGCTAAAACTGGCATTTTTTTTTTTTTTTAGAAGTTGGGGTTGGTCCGTCATAGATTGGAGTTTCGGATGAATAGGCGGAACCAAAGTCTTTGTGTTATGGAGAGCTTCCCAAAACGAATGTTGGAAAATCAATAAATAAAGGGCTGTCAGTCCTATCTGATTTGGCAGGGAAAGCCCTAACTAAATAAGGGAATAAAAGGTCGGTGGCAACATCGGAATTTCAGAGCAAAATCTTGACAAGTTGCTCAGCCTGTAGCTTCGTACCTATCGTTTCGCTCAAGTGACCTACGTGCCTTTCGCTTAGCTCAAATGACTACCTAGCCCATAGTGCAATTCCTAACCCATATCCAACACGCTCAACGCCTTTTATTCGCTATCAGCACGATGCACTCTCTGTCACTTTATCTCCCGAAAGGGCTTTAGCCCACCTCTGGAAACGATCGGCACGCAGACTAGCTATATTAGCAGTTCGGGCAGGTCAAAGGTGATCCTCAAATCCGGGGAGAATCGAGAGGGACCTAAGCGGGGCCGATGAGTGATACGAAAAAAGGGGTTCCATAACATAAGTAATGTTCAGGACCATCGATTCTTCGGACGTCAGCTGAGAGACCTAGGAGATTAGACAAGACAGTAGGGAACCGAAGCCAAGAGATATGCATGGGCCTCCAACTCCTGCGTTGGCGTGAGGGGATTTTTTAATCATAGAGGGCTGATTACCAACGGAACCCCAAACGTGAGGTGGTCAGTCCTACTTCCTCGAGTGCCTTTGCAGTTAGCAGCGGAAATAGAGAATTCCCTCTACAATGACGGTACGAAATCGATCGGAGACTAGAAACGAATCAGTTCGTTTGACCGGTCCTTTCGATTGCTAAACATCATTGGATAAAAAGGCAGCGAAGGCTACGCTACGGTCGGAGATTCATCCCAGGTCCCCGCGCGTAGGGTATTTTAAAAAACGTGTGAATCCGCTCCTTCCTACTTACTATTACTATATTATAATATAAATAAGCGGCTACTTGTCCTATTGGGAGCTTTTTAGTCATGGTGTGAGCTTTCGGAAAGAACTTTGCAGGTCAAGACCATAGGAAGAGGGAAGAACACGGGAGAAGACCTTCTTTAGATGGATTGTAGCGCAGGTGGGTGGCCCTCTAGAATGAGTTCGGGCAGTGCTCTCACTACGGAAATGAAGGGGGTCGCAGACTAACCACTTTGGCAGTTCACGGCGGAAAGAACCATTCCAAAATCAGTGGAGACTGAGAGAGCAAATCGAGGACGATGAGTGATGCGAAGGAGAAAAGGCTTATGATGTGATTAAGGACCTTCCATTAGACAAGGTCATATATGATCTTAGCGCGTATGTTAAACCTAGGCCTACTACTCTTTCTTGGCTGATAATTAAGGGAAAATAAAATGGAGATTGAGATTGTTTGCTCTTAATTAAAAATCCTTTCCATGCTGGAGCATGGGGAAGTTTCAGTTTTCTTTTCCTCTCTCTTTCAAGCGCTGCAGCTAGCTCCCATTCCTCCTCCTGCTGAGCCAATGAGCTCCAATCAGGCATGCAAAAATTCAACCACGAGGGATGCCGAGCAGCTCTGATTTTCCTCCTAGTGGGGCTACTCACTCACTGTAGTCTAAACCTCCTCTAAGCCAATAGGCAGAAAGTTAGTGCTTCTGCCCGACCGTTATAGTCTTACTTCGTTCATAAAGAGCTTAGCAAGCATCTAAATCTAAGACATAACCGGTAGAGAACTAACTAGGGGAAGAAAGACAAGCAATACAGGTGCGGAAGCGGGCCAAGAAAGTACGTAAAGGAGGTAAAGGCATTCTTTCGCTTTCCCTGATCTACGACCAGCCTGCTGTCTGGTGAAGACTGTGGTAGTGGTATCGGTTCTTTGCTTGGTTGATTGAATTAAAATTTATATATAACCTTGCCTTCCGAGAGTAGCCTTAGTCTTAATCGCCTTTAGGGAGTGAAGTGAACCGGGGGTGATAGAATAAGTTGTGAAAGAATCGGTTTAGAACGTATCCGCTGTTTTAGCCATATCCGCTGCTAGAGTAACCGCTCGTCCTTTCTTCCGTCATGCTTGGAATATCCCTCGTCGATTGCCTTTATTACCGGATTACTATAAAGTTATTCAAAAGGAATTTTTCGACCAATGTGGGCCGGTTTAATAAAATAAGTCAATTGCCACTGGTCCCACTGGTCAAAGAAGAGACAAGAGGAGAATCAAGACAAGGGGGATGGGTAATTCCGGGAATAGGATCTATCCCATACCCTTCTTCGACTATTCGACCTGCTCCTCGAAGCAAGGAAGGGAATGATGATGTCATCTCATGCCCTGTTAGCAATAGCAAGAAGGAAAGGAGTTGGCTTACCGCATCTACCTTCTCATCGCGGGATAAGGGCTGGGGCGTTAACTAAGTACTAAAGCTGCTGGAGCGGCTGCCTTCGCCCACGAAGGAATCGGAATCTCGCTACTTCCCCTAACTGTCCTAGAGCAGGAGAAAGTGAATCTACAAGCAGGAATAAAAAAGGAATAGGCGCCTCTATAGTCTTCCTTTTCTTGCCGCTTCGCTTCAGACATAGGATATATTAGATTAGAGGAATGAATGAGGTATTGCTGACCAGGTAAGAGAGATCTTCCTAATTACACCAGTAAAGCCGAGTAAGTGGATTGGCGTTACGTTATCAGATCCAGACGAGCTCAGAGCCATAGCCTATGCGAGCCTTACCGGATCTCTTGTACATTTTTCAGTTTACTTTACCTATGAGAGACTTATTAGATATGCATATTCTTACTAACTAAACAAAGGAGGGCATAGTGATTTACAACCTCCGGATTTAAAGTCGTCTTTCAAGTAAAAAAGTAATAAAGGAAAGAATAGAAAGGAGAATCCGCGTCTTTTTCGTTTTTTAGTACAGAAAGTTTACGGAAGGATTAGTAGAGTAGTGTGCTTAGGTCGTGGTCTAGAGTACTTCCTTTCGCGCCTTGGTTAGCCGAAGAGAAGTGTGCATGAAATGGTGGAGCAATTGACTAACAAAACTGGGTCAACAAGTTGCGTAGACTTCAGACCCACTTTGCTTTCACGATTTTACCTTGGCATTCTCTTTATTTCGAAAGGAAGGCTTCATCTTCCGCTTGCACTGGCCCCATTCCTAAGTTCGTATTCTTCGATCATAAAGGTGAAGAAAAGTCTAACTAAAGCAGAAAGAGGAAAAAAGGGAGCCTGTCAATCCTAAGAATGTGGTCTCAATCCTTGCGTTCCGGCAAGCTTAAGTTTTGTAACAAGCCCCCTGATCCGCATGTGTTAAGCATATAGTTTCAGTTTAGACTTCTTTCTCGATAGAGCGGAACTAGGACTCTAAAAAGAACAGATTGTACTACAGGCTGAGACCTCGTGAGGTGGAATGAGAACCTACCCCACATTTCCATTTTATATAAGACAGACTGCGGGATAGGGCAATGGGGAGAGATGTGATATCAAGGACTTCGGCAAGGAGACATATAGCTTAGCTTACTTAGGAGGAAAGAATGACAAAATTCGGAATGGAAAAAGGGTGGATGCAATAGAATCCGCTCTCATTAGCAGGAATTCTCTTAAAAAAATAAGAAGACTCGCTTGCTTTCTGTACTAAAAAACGAAAAAGACTCTTTGATTCGTTTTATATTAACTATCTAACGGAAAAGACGGTTAATAGGATTCTTGTACTGAACTAAATATGGAACTGAATTCCGCTAAAAGACTGTTTGACTTCTCTTCTTTGTTAGTTTAGATCCCTCGGACTCGTTCCGGTGAGTAGAAGCTGATAGAAAACCCAATGAAGAAGGAAGGGAGACATATCTTGCATCTGATCGTGGAAAGAAGAAGCGCCTTGCAAGCATCATAATCAAAGAAGGAGATAAAGAGATAAGACCTTGACCAATGCACTCAACCTCGGGAACTACGCCCGGAAGCAGTACCGGTAAGAAGGGGAATCAAAAAGTTTCATTTTCTCGGTATTTTTCGCATCAATAGGAAGTGAACAAGTCTTGGAGCTGTTGTTCGTCCGTTTCCGGTTGGGAAGGTAGCAAGGTTCGTTGTCCTCTCACTCGATCGGAGAGGGAGGCCAAAGACGGAGAACGGCTAGCAGCGATAACACCAACAGCTTCAAAATATCGGGTGTAGGAGAAGAAGCCGATAGGGGGGTGGAAGGTAGCCGAAGAAGCTAAGCTAACACTTTTTCAAAGTACTTTCTTATAGAATAAGAAATCCCACAGGCAGCGGTGGCATCGATGTCATCGTCATCACGGTCCCGAGCCAACCCTACTAGAGGTCGATCTCTTAGAGCGGCGAAGTTCGGCCAATCCATCCTATCCTGGATTCCGAAAAAAGCCAATTGAATGTACACTCGGGAGGACTGAACAGATGTGGAGGATCCTGACAAACTTGGGGAAAGCACACCTTGAAGAGTTGACATCTGAGATTGAAGATGATGTCAACCAAGAAGGTTTATGGCAAACTGGAAGGAGTAAGGAGGGATAAATGATCTACCTTAGGTAATGCTCTGCTTTCAGTGGGAACCGGTGGAGATTGAGGTGAAGGTCTATCCTCTCTCTCCCAGTGCAGTTGGTGGAAGTCGCCCCTATTAAGTAAGTTCAAAGTTCAAAGAATGGCTTGAGGAGTGGCACAAGACAGATTGAAAGCAAGGAGAGTGGGAAAGCTAACCCGTTCGCTGAATCAGACCTTCGTCTTCGGGCTTCATAGCGAGGAACGTGCTTTCTGACATCGAGTTTCAGCTATGCCAAGAGATCACACTACTTTGATACGGTCGGTTCCCTTGGTCATTCTTCAGGAGAAGTCCCGAAACTGTCAATTGATAGGATCATTGCTAACCCATTGGCTTCACGAGATCGGATAGCGCATAAGAGGCATTTTCTGAATGAGAAGATTCTCTTTCTACACTCTAGACATATCCTGCCCTTCTTTACTTGCCCGCCTCAGAATATTCCTTCCGGTGGGACGAAGTCGCATTGATTGAATCGGCTCTGGCCGTCGCCGAAAAAGTGAGGCTTTACTTGACGAGTAGACCTTAGTTACCCGCTTATTGCTTATTAAGACCTGCAAGAAGCTGAGTTTCTTTGCTTTCACAGTAGTTGGAAAAAGTCAAAGCAGCAGACCAGTAGTCCCATTATCCACCTTTAGAGACATTTTTGAAGAAGGTTCCGTTTAACACATCTTGGCCGAGCAGGAAATAAGTGCTTTGTCGGTTGAAGGTGCTCTCTTCTCTACTCCGTCACATAGGATACACTCTCATAGTATTCTCTGCATCTTCTGTCTCGTCTCTTGGCTTTCTGGGAGATAGTTGAAACCAACCAAACGGGACCAAAAGTAAAGCTATCTCCCGCTCTAAAAGTAAAGAGAGACTCCTTTATTTTTTTATCGTAAGTCAACTTTTATTCAGTTTGACTTTGTTTGCCTTTCGGGGTTATCAGTTGTTGAATCAAACTTTCGTCGTCTTGGCCCACACCCCGTTCGTTGGTGAAGTAAGCCGTCTTGCGAAAACTAGCTTGCTTCTAGTCCCCGCCTCGCTTCTCTTTATAAGGCCCTTTGTCCCACTTCGGTAGATATTATGTCCGACCAAAACTACTTGTGAGGAGCCGCAAAGTACCACCATGTAGCTAGGGGGGTATGGGTCTCGGTACCGGTCCTCGGTGTATAGCTGATGCGGTGGGGTTAAAGAGGCTACGCTATTGAGAAAGCTTAAGATTCAGCAGGGGGGGCTGTATCGTGGAAGTAATGGCCTTGATCTTTCAACTCTTCCAGGTATGAAACAGGTCATAAAGCAAGGGCTGCTCATCCGCCCTGAAGGAGGTCTCGTCTGAAACAACGGGCCCTGGTTCTACCAACCCGGTTTTTGTTTAAAAAGGATATCCTGCCGCTTCTCTGGAACCAACAACGGATCCATTTTCCCGGGATAGCATTTACCGAAGAAGGTTGTCTCAAAGCCACAATCTACCCCAAAAAAATCGGCATAGACACCTGAATAAACAAAAGCTTCAGGCTTGACGCAGGCCCAAGCGGACTCAGCTAAAATGCCAAACGAAAAGTCATAACTAACAGAATAGGAGCACTCATGAAACCTTGGATGGTCGTCAGGTAAAAAAATGAAAATCCGGAATTAATAGAACTGGAGGGAGCAGAGCTTACTGCTAGTAGAACAAAAGCCAGGAAAGGGGGTTGGATGGATATTCGGGGGACCCATGGTTTAAGTGTTTAAACTCCGATCGTATATAAGGGTCTCTGCCTACTCTACGAATTCACATAAAAGGAAGACCTGACTAAGCAAGTTTCTGGGTTATTTCAGGAGACAGAACCGAAGTCGAGGAAGGAGAATCATATGAGTCCTCCTTAATTCACAAAGCCTAAAGTTGACGTTCTAATATCTATTTTTTTTTTTTTAATATAAAGCCGAGACTGACTCTTTCTGTATCTACGGAATCATTAGAACCGCAGGCCCGGCCTGCTGACCCTAAAGACACGAGCTCAACAATTTAAATGCGTAGGAGCATCAACCATTTGTCGAATCGAAAGCTTCGCCTACGACGTAACTCAGCGCGGTAAGCTCTATTTTCCTGGCGCTTGTTTAAGGCGGTACGGTATCTCAATACTTTTTTTTCTAACTAATAAAATTGAAAATAACATCGGCTAGTGAGCAAACGAGCTTCGGAATTGGATCAAAGCCAAGAACCGAGGTCTGGAGTGTCCGGATCAGACTAAGAAAAGAAGAAAGGTAAGGTGTTCGCGATTTCGAAGAAGTAGCATGTGCTCCGTTCTAGGCCGGCTCGCTTAGTCTTCAATACATCGTCAATGGCTGCTAACGCCGCGACGAGGGCGCGACGGGTTGCCTTCGGAGCTAAATAGAAAAATGATGTGCGCTAACCTTCCAACGGTCTATCTGACTTCTGAAAAGATGCCATTTCACACCTCTATGATTGATTATGAAATCATCATTCGGATTTAGTAATGTGATCTTCAACCGGGTCAATTAAGGCGGCTAGATCGACCCACTCTAACTACAGCTAAACTTAATTACATAAAGTAAAATATAGTAAAGCCCCTTGTACCCATATAAGTGAAAAACCATTACATTGGAAAATGACAGCTTCGGGAGGATAGCGAAGCTGCCTTAGGCTAGCGACGTGTTTCCGGGTAAGAAAAAGCGCGGGCGGGTACCTCCCTGACCCACTGAATACAACAAAATAAAGGGGAAGGACGTAACATAGAAGAAGTAGGCTGATCCAGATCCAGATAAGCATCCTTTTGCCTTTAATGTTTGGTAGGAGCAGCTGAGCATATGCTAGAATTAGAATCACGCGTAATGAAGCGCTTGTCTTACTTATCTAAAACATACAAAAACCCTGCTACAAATGAGCGGCATATGAACGGAACGAGACCCTTCGAAAGACGAGACTCAGATCGGGGATCAAAAGCCCTTTCTTTACGTACTATTCATTTTCTGATTTTGAAGATTATTTTTATTCTGCAGGTGCAGATTCGGCGTCGGCCTAGGCTTCTTTATACCTTGGATTTGGTACTATAGCCTATGCTTTAGGAACAGGCTCAGGCCACATAGCTTAAGGTGGATCGGATCCTACATACTTTTCACCTTTTCACACAGACAGACGAAAAATTTGAAAACAAATCATCAACTTCAACTGCGGAATGCCCCGGATCACGGGTATTCTTATTGTGGTTATAGACCCCATATTGGCTTGGCTACTGGAATCATTTATTCCCCTCTTTTCTAGCTTCAGATTTGGCTTAAGCTTCGGATTCTTAACTTAAGATTAGGGGGGAACAGGAGCTTTTGGTTTTGATGCTACAGTGGTGAGTTTACACCCACCGAAGCGAGTGTGACAAACCAAGTTTTGGCTTTAGAAAGTGCTCCAATGTTTAAAGCGTAAGACGAATCTGATAAAAATAGGTATATATCCGCAGGGGCGGAACAAGAAGCAGGGCTAGACCACTACAGGACAAGACAAAAAGTAGGCTTTCGTCTCCGGGTGGAACCCAACGATTCGTTCTATTTGACGAAAGAAGGCTTGTGGCTGAAGGTCATGGGACCTTACATTGCTGAAACTGGACGGACGACTGGACCTTAACCTTTGAAGACGAGAATTCGAATTATTATAGAAGTAAGTAAGGTTTTCGATCACTTCAAATGGCATATTTCTTCGTTTTTAAAAGAGAAGGAAGAGTGAAGACTTTTGCAAGGTAGTTAGACAAAGAGACTAGTAGTGAGAAGTAGCTGACCAAATGCGCCCGGTCATGCAAGCTCGATACTTAGGTGGTTGAGGCCTCGGAATCTTTCTCATCAGAAGTGGATGGACCAGAATCGGATGTGTGAGAATATCTCATACTAAAGAAAAAGCTTTCTTTATATTACTTATGTAATAGGTCAGTTAAGAGTTCCTTCTTTGATTCCTAGTATGAGTGTGCCAAGGCAGTCAAGCAAGGAAGGCAGTATAGTAATCCAGTCGATGGTACTGTTTAGAAGTACTAGGGTCCAGTTACAAGCAAGTCGAGGGGTCGAGGGAAGCCGCTTAATCCCTACCTGAAGTGAGTCATTATTGACTTGATATGCGTTCACGAGAGTTG
Organism: Durio zibethinus; assembly: GCF_047325235.1. Taxonomy (NCBI): domain Eukaryota; kingdom Viridiplantae; phylum Streptophyta; class Magnoliopsida; order Malvales; family Malvaceae; genus Durio; species Durio zibethinus. The sequence goes on from NW_028322653.1 coordinate 143,814, forward strand.
AGTCAGATTCCGATGAACTATTTGTTCAACCTGGGATGAAAGACTTTATTGAATGGTCTCAGCTTCGGCGTGGGTTAAAAGTTGGCTACAGTACTGTCGTTGGTACTGGTCTACCGCCATGGATCCATGAGTGTCTATTGAGGAGTTCTTATGTGCGCCTATTGTAGTTCGGAAGTGGAAAGTCGAGCGAACTGATGTTGAGTTAGTTCGCTTCAGCTTGCTATGGAAGATCTATGATATGTTTGCACTGAAGGGGCTCGATTTCCAGGTGCCAATCCTGGACGGACCGAGTTCAGGTTCGCTTCATGGTGAGCCTGAACTCCTTGGTTGAGTGTCCGGTACTGATTTCCTTGTGATTGCGCGTAGGCTTGATCAGACCCGTGTGGGTAGAGGAGTAACCAAAGCAGGCGTGATAAAACGCTTCGGTGAGGACCCTCTATCAAAACCATCAGATATAAGACTTTAGACCTCACGGATCGCCAATGTTCATTGGGCTATCTCCGGGTGGATAGGATGGGGCGAACCGAAACATGAATAAGAGGAATTCCTTACGCTGTTGCGAAGCTATTGGAATTCCCTTGCTATGCTATAGCCAATTGCCAAAAAAGGAGATTGGTTCCTACCTAGGATGAAGGGATCCCCAAGAGAAAGATAAAGATCGACATCGAATGCGTCCCCCTTCTCCGATTTCTGTTGATCTTATGCTGTCTAAGCTTCGTTTTCTTTTATTCCTGCTTACGAAACACTTCTCTTCACTCGAGTAGGAGAACAATCTGCCCAGCGTTGACTAAAACCGTCTTCCTAAAAAGAGCTTCACCGGGCTACACTCCTTATTCCTCCCTCCCTTTTTTCTAAATAGCAGAGTTATCAGACGGGGGAACAGCTTCTAATTCCCACCCTGGTAGTACAAAAAAGCCCTGGTTTAAAGCTAAAGGCGTTGAGACTTTGAAAGTTTGAAAGATAGAGCTTCAATCTGTCTTCAAGGTAGAGGCAGCCCTTAGATACTTCGCTTTCTTTCACTAAGGTCTTGCAGAGCCTTACTCTTTCCCTAACAAAGAGGCCAGGCCTTTCTTTTTGTTTTGGACTGGCTCACCATCAACCCTTACGATGACACTCCTTTGACCGTGAACTTCTTTGTTTGCGATTGCAACTGAGATTGGTTCTTCTTATTCTGCAGAGTGGAAGTGGACTGAGTCTCCGTCTCGAATGCTCGAATGTCCAGCTTCCCACCGTAGTAGGAGGAGGTGCGAGTTTACGAGCTTTCTAGGGCTGAGATCTCTCGCTCTCGGGGTGTAAGGTGTGAAGGACTGAGATGAAGATAGTATCAAAATGTTGGTTGTGGTATATTTTCCATTGAAAGGAAAAGCCAAGTCCTATTATGGAATAGAATGGGAAAGTAAGGGCTGACGAAGGAAGGTCGCTTTTCTTCTTGCTTCCCTCTCCGTTGCGGTGTGATGATATGCAAGAGAGCAAGGAGGAGTTATTCTGGGAAGGAGGACCTCTTTTGGTAGGTAGGTAAGAAAGAAATTCATTGATAGATGGAACCCTTATACGGCTCTTTATTAGAGTGCTTTCAGAGTTCAATTTGATACTTCTCTAGTCCGGATCGAGATGCTATGCCTAAAAGCTTCTAGTCAACGGAATACTTGACTGAACTTTACTGAATCTCCTGGGAGGGGATAATGAAGGGCTATGTCTTCAATGTCGACGTAACAACTGTTTTTGTCGTCCTTCCGAGAGCGTAGCGACTGACTCGAGCTACCTCCTGACCTTTACAGTAAAGGTTTCGGGAAGCATCTTTCGGTTAACACCCCTTTCTTTCTTTCAAAAATCGCTCCCTATCAATTGCTCTTGAGGGCTAGCATAGACTTCTGTAAGATAGCTATAATCAGATTGATCCTTTTTCAGCAAAATAGGATTGTTTCTAATCAATCCCCAACTTCTGGGGGTCTCTTTGAATTTCCCACGTCAATTTCATTCAAATCCGGATGGCATGAATCCATTGTAGGAAGGGGGACAGGGTCCGCCGCCACTGACTCAGATGCCACCAAGAGGTACCCGTCACGGGATCTTTTTTAGTATAGAAGACACTGATGTCGCTTCACCGGTTTCCTTTTCTCAACCATAATGAGTCTATCCCCCTTGTTTATACCTTGTTTATAACTGGGTAGTTGGTACCGTAGAGTGCCGTAGGCAAATAGTAAAGATCAGACCCTTATTTACTTTTACTGAACGGGAGCACTTAACCAAGAAGCCCCAACTCTTTCTTCGATGAACCGATGGTTGGTTCCATCAATCGAGGAATTGAACCGAGTTGATTCATTATCACTATTACTATAAGAAAATATTCGTCATGAAAACGAATCGAATGAAAGAAGGCTAGTCAGCCGTGCATGAGGGTTACACCTCTGCTCTGGTATTTATAAAAGCGAGTTTACAACAATCAATCCAATCCGATCAGGTTTCGAAGAACGACTGGTTGGAGAGGTTTCGAAGAACGAAAAAGTCCTATCCGAGGCGAGGAGTCGTAGCTCTTCTAGAAAAGGAGGAACTAGTCAAACTCTTGAACTGGACAGGATAGCAAATCTCTCTGGAAGAGAGTCACCTTTCTCGGTTGTTAAGCGCTTCGGTTTCAACTCATTTATAGGGCCTGCAGGCGCTGATAAGCCCTAAGGAAAAAGGGGTTACCAGAGAAATCCGTTCCATCTGGGGATCTTAAAAGGCATAATTTGCGCGTATGCTTAAAAGTCGTTATTCGTACGTTGTTACACCTGTCGGTTCCACTACTAAAACAGCAGGATTTAGGTAGGGCGTTAATAAATCGTCCCTATCGGGCCATTGAAATCTCTTAAAATACAGGTCCGGTTTTGAGCTCCTAAAAGAGGAAGTCACATCAGGCTCTTTTAAACCCATACAGGGGCTCTTTATACTAATAAGAGCTTCGGTTCCGCTTAGCCCTATCTCATCTCCCTCTAGGGGTATTTTAGTGATAGGTTCTATAGGAACCGGACGATCCTATTTGGTCAAATACCTAGCGACAAACTCCTATGTTCCTTTCAAACCAGTATTTCTGAACAAGTTCCTGGATAACAAGCTTAAAGGTTTTCTTATTGATGATATCGATATTGATGAAGTGACGATATTGATGCTAGTGACGATATGATGATAGTGACGATATCGATCGTGACCTTGATACGGAGCTGGAGCTTCTAACTATGATGAATGCGTTAACTATGGATATGATGTCGGAAATAGACCGATTTTCTATCACCCTTCAATTCGAACTAGCAAAAGCAATGTCTCCTTGCATAATATGGATTCCAAACATTCATGATCTGGATGTGAATGAGGCGAATTACTTATCCCTCGGTCTATTAGTGAACTATCTCTCCAAGGATTGTGAAAGATGTTCCACTAGAAAGATTCTTGTTATTGCTTCGACTCATATTCCCCAAAAAGAACCTAAAGTGCCGCTCTAATAGGCCTACAAAGCTTCCTTCCTTTGTTCGAGATTTTCCCCTTTTAGACTACTGGGCAAAGCCCAATACGGGCTAAAGGAAAGGCCGTGCCCTATTTTCCTACTCTCAGTCTTAGAAAGAAGAATGACTTTCCGGCAAAGAAAGGGACTAGGAAGCGACACCCTTTCCCTTTGCCTTGAACTGGGCAAAAGCCTAGAATTCTATACCAGTTACGACTGCTGCCTTAGCTTTCACTCATTTCAGCCTTTTTTCAAGTGAAGATTCAAGAAAAGAAAAAAGCCGCGGCGTTGACCAACCCTAGTTCACGCATGATGCCTGAAACGAATCCCGTGAGTAAAAGTGGCTGCCCATTTATTACCTCTTTTCTTCCGATTCTGCCTGACCGGCACAGGCACATTGATACCGACACTGATCCTTCTATTAGAAAACAGAGACTTCGCTTCTTCTTTTTAAATCAAGATTCCTTCCTCGAACAGATTGAGATGAAACTGATGAAGGACGACACCCTTTTCGAATCGGTTAGAAACCCCTGCTTTGCTTTAACACTAGAACATTTTTATCATTTCCTTTAAGGAACCTTTTGGCTCGATCTATCGCTTGTAGAGGCATGCCTACGTCCTACCTTTTCGAATCTACCTGTACCCATGACCTACGGAGCTGAACTACTAGATATTGGATTTGAACTGACAACGGAAGTTGCCCTCTCTTTCTGCCGTCAGCTGGTTAGCTTTGCTTTCCTTGGAAGCTCCACTTCACTAATCAATTACATTGAACCTCACTGAACAAGTCTAAAATACCTCAACTACTTGAACACTGGCGCACCTCCTCCTACAACAATATTCCGCCTCTAATCCGTGCTCGCTTTGATAAGAGTAGTCCCTTGCTATGAAGCTATCATCTATTGGTCCTTCTGACCTCAACTCCTTTGGCGCTCTCCTCTCTTTCAGCTGCTGCTTACCAATTTGTGTGAGATTTGAATGAGCTGAACTACTAAAGTTGCTAACTAGCCCTGGCTTTCTTCCACTCCAAGCGCGCTCTCTTTCTCCGGACTAGACTCCTGTAGCACTTATGGAAAGAATTCTTCTACGCTTATGGCCCCCTTCATCTAAGAGAAATGCTGGAGCTGTCTCCCTACTAGGGAAGGTACTCCATTTGCTCACTGTAGTTGATATTGCCCTTCTTCCCGGGCTGTTGGAGGAAGGCTGCCGCGTTTTTGATCCTGTCGCAAGACAAGCATCTTCTAGTAAAGAGAAAGAGCTAGGGTAATAAATATATAGTAATTAAGGAAGCTCGCTCTTCTGCTATGTTCGTAGCTTTGCTGCGCTACTTAAAGCTCCCGCCTGGGTGATAACTCTAAAAGTTTGAGTTTTCTGCTTCCGTTGTCTTTATCCTATTTGTTTATATGGGAAGTACCCTCCGTTAGCTATTGAACGTAGCCTGCACCTTCTGCCGTTGCCTACTGAGCTCTCCTCCGCCTACTTGTCCGTAGGCCTATCTCAGAGGATTCTGCTTGCTTTCTGTAATGGATTGTGAACGGGATGAAAGAGAAAGCTATCCGATTACTTTCCTCCCTACTGACCAGCTCACTATCTGTCTTTGCTGGCATGTGCTTAGGAGCTCTTTCTCGCAATCTCTCGGATGGAGGAATCGCGTGCTCTCTTTTCTTAGGTTAAGCTGATTGTATTTCTTCCCTAAAATAGTCCTTTTTTTCTGTCTCTGTCGGAGCTGAAGTAGCTTGTGAAGCGCTCCCTGAGCTAATGGGTGCCCTGGTATGAGAAGGTTCAGAAGAAGCCGGCATACTAGGGTAAGTTTCGCTTCTTGTAGCAGATATGGTATGCTCCTCCTGCTGCCGAAGACATATCCCTGGAAGATGACCTCTCGGGGGTTGAAGCAAACTCCCTGGTTATTGGTGTACTTTCTCCACCCTTTTCAGAAGAGCTAGTTGTTTTGTCACTTTCAGTCGCTGCAGCCTGCTCTTATTCTGCTTTCGTCGACATCATCAGCAACTTCTTTCTCAGAAGAAGGAGAGGAAGTCGATGAACTCTCTGTCGCTGGAGCTTGCCTCTGTTTGCCAAAAAACAACCTCACTTGTATGGTTGTCGCTTCACAGGATGCTGACTTCTTCTTTCGCAACTTCACGAGTTGTTGCACTTCCGGTTGTAAAAGTCCCCTCTGGTGCGGGACCGGGAACAGATTTTTCAATTGTTGGCTCAACCCCAGTACTGTAAGCGATACAAGCGTGTCTAAAGACCACAATCATTATCATGATATTAGAAAGCTAAGTTGTTCATATGGCTAAGGTCAGTGCAAAGCAAGAAGTCTATCAGTGATCCAAGGATCATAAGCAAAAGCAGTTCAGTGCATGGTAAGCTATGTTCAGCAGAAGCATGCATATATGACAAGAAAGCAGGAATGCAGTTGTATATATAATAGAAGGGGGGTTAGCTTAAATAGAAAGCGCAGGAAAGTTCCTCGCCGTGCCCTGTACCGATGTGAATTGAATGAATGGACATCACATCTCCACTAGTTCGTGCTCCGAATCTATAAACTTCTGCGTGCCTTACTCCTTCCTTTGATGGTTAGGACTAAGCAGATGTCTCAAGATAGATGTCTTCCTAGTGGCCTGGTTCTTAGGCTTATTCCTTAGATGGGGATGGGTAGGATTCGGCTGCTAGGGGAGGCCTAGGCTCAGTCTTACCCAGAATAAGGTATCTGAAGAGCGCTAGAGAATGCGGGAGATGTCGGCCAAGAGTTAGAGGTTCATGCGCTAGAACCCGTTGTTAGCAATCGAACTGAACCTCTATTTACTCCGTGTCCGCCAAGGAACATCAAGACAGAATGCATACATCGCACAACCAGTCGAACGAGACGCCACCTATCCGTATTGACACCAATCCAACAACTTCCCGCATCAGATTACGAGCCCACTTCTCTGTCTCAGCTGTCCTTCCTGAATGAACTGACCTACTCTACATGAAATTCTTCTTTCAACCTCGAGAAAGGGCGAGCAAGACAGACTTTGAAAGCGGACTTGTGAACTGGTCCCATTTTCATAAGAATGTTTCCGTGTTCAATACAATAAAGGTTGTCTCACTCAAAATGATAGAGGCCAAGTCAAAGGAAAGTCAACCTTTTAGCAGAGGGATTGAGAAGACGGGGAATCCAAAGAAGTGCAGGGTCCGCAGGGAATGTAATTGAAGAGAGGAGGTGAGGATGTTGGGGGATAGGGGGCTAAAGCTCGAAAGCGAGCATCTAAGTGTTAGCGAGTCAATAGAGCTCATCCTTATAAAAGAGAAGCCGATTACGATATCCAGGTAGTGGATGTTCGTTCCCTGTGTGTTTTTTCTGCTTGACGGTCTCCCACCGGAAGCCGAATTTGCATATCTGCTTTGGCTTTCCACTATTTCACTAAAAATCTTTCAATCTTCTTATATGAATCCTCAAAAACCACATGCAGCTTCTCGTTGGTCGAGTCCTCTAGTGTATCCTATCCTAAAACTGGGCCTGATCTCCTAACGCACTACTGGGCACAAGTTCCCTATCCTAGCAGCGGTTATAGTCACAGTTCGATCTCGCTTCGAATCAGACCCGGTTCTCTGTATATGATATATATATTATCCCTTTGCTATTCTAAAGAGATCGGAGTAAGCAGCCAACTACACCAGAAAGCAGCATACCTTTATCTTTATCCAGTAACGAGGACAAGCCCATTCTCCGTTCCTCTATATACTACTTGCTACTCTCGTGAAACCGGACCTATAAGGGCAGCTTTCTAGCCTCGAAGAAACGAGCTGCTTCTTAGCCGTTTGTTTTCATATCCATATCCCTTGACTTTACCTGGGTTTGGTAACGTGCTATAGAATCCTTACCTGTAGTCCATTTCCTGAACATGAATGGGCAACCAATTCCTATCCATCCCGGTCTCCTGTCAGTCACTTACTTTACCTTGCTTTCCGATGCGGGATATTTATAAGGACAAAGGTAAATAGAAAATAAATGCTCTCAAAGCAAAGTGGAGAGTGGTAATTGGAGTCATGATCAGGGGGAGCTTAGATCACATGTTTTGAACTACTTTTCAAATCTATTCTTGGACCATTCATTTGGAAAGGGAGGAAGGAACACATTTTCAATCATGAACATGAATCACTGGACTCGTATCAAACAGCTTGTACAGCTGGAAAAGCTATATATGAATAATATAGAATATATAATAATAATAAGCATTCTGAGTGAGGAAGTGAATCAGAATCCGCAGCTATTTCAGCTGTTAAAGGAAGGCTAGAAGCTCTGGGCTTTGGTAGTAGAGTAGTCTTGCTAATGTCGTTTACTTTCCGGAAATAAAACCAGGTTTTTTCGTAGTGAAGATTAGGATTAGCATTCGTGTTCTTTATAGCGGGAATGAGGGATAAAGAAAAGGGAACGAATGGTAAGACTCTAGAGTAGACTTCTATCTTGGTTTTGAAACTAGATTCCTCACTTCCCGTCTCCTCTGTTTTCAGTTGCAGTTTCCAGCGATTGCGACAACCATCGCACAGCCATTCGGAGAAGAGTTGAGTTGCGCTGAGATACTTACGATTTCGCGAGCTCAACTAACGGCCTGAATAAGTCAGGTCGAGGGGTGGCACTCTTTTTCATCTTAACTTCATAGTCCATGAACCCGAACAGACTTCCTTGCTTTCGTGCTTGTTTGATGTCACATATTGGTGTCAGGTTCAGAAGGGGTAATCTAAGACAGCTATGCATTCCTTTTGCTCTCAGCTGGAAGTCAAGTGATTGGAGAATCGATAGTGTCTGCTGTCTCTGTTCTCAAGTCAAGTTGTTGTGTTGGGGAAGTCCAGTTCTTTTCTAATGGCTAGCGCCCTGTAAGGCTAGTCCTGTCCTCATTAGCTCAAGGTCTGTTCGATGGGGCTTGTAATGTCCCGATGAGAGAAGGTTCTCGAACCGGGTGAACTTAGTATGCCTCGTATGTCTTGAAAAAAGTCCAGTAGGTCATGACATTTTTTTGATTAGACGATTTTCAGGTTAGAACTCAAGCTCGTAGTCATAGTCAAAGCTCTTGTGAACTGCTTTTCCGAGCCCGAGGAGATCATCTTTCATTCAACTAGTCCTCCTTGCTTCTTTGATGGCTTAGCAGCTGTTCCAAAGACAGCCAATAACGTATATAAGATAGTGGCTTCCTGGTTTGGTCTATCAAAGAAAAGAAAGGAATTAGCTCTGCTTCGAGGAGCTAGCTTTTTAGAATATGATTTTCGAGATGTAGAAGGAGCCCCACCGATAGCGAAGGACGGAGTTAGTGCATTGATGCAGAGACTGAAGAAGATTCCGATTCAAGCTTCGTCTAGGCTCACGGAAAGTAGTACGTTCTCTATACTCGAACTTTCTATATATCTCGCGGAGTGAAACGTTCGCTCTCCTGGCTCATTCCAAGTATTCCATTCGCTGCTAACCCCAAGACCCTCCTTCCCGAGCCATTTGCATTCCTTGCTTACGTAAATGTTGTAGTTAAGTTGCCCTCAGACATCCTCATCCTAGGCTTCAGCTAAGTAAGCTAGACTCGCGCCTCACGTCGCCCTTCAGCCTATACTCTTTGGATTGATGCCCGGTCTGTCTGGCCTTACCTGGGAGCTGCCCGATTACGAGAATGAAAAAAGGTTAGGGGGAGAGTGTTAACGAGTAAGAAACCTCCTTAGCCCTTGGGGTTGTCCCCTGTCTAAATCTTATCTGCTGCATCCCTTCTCTTTACTAATGAATGAGGATGGAAATGGAATTGAATCCCAGTGGCTAGCGCTCCAGGCACTTTCTTTGACGCTTTACTTTCTTCGGTCGGATTCGGCCCACTCGTATATGAGAAAAAAAAAAAGAAAGAAAAGGTCGAAGAGAGCCGGGACTGTTCTGTAAGCATTCCAACTTCTTCTATTTTCTTTCCGGTTTTTTCTTCCCTCACGAAATTAAGCTCACCCTCCTGGCAGGAGCTACTCTACTTTGCGCTAACAGCTCCTTCTTCTCTTTGCCGAGAAGAACGTACCAAATGAAACTGATTCACGCATTCATTCCGAGTCGCTAATAGGAAGAAGATCTGAGTCAACCTCCTATCGGTATCGGGTGACTTCACTACAGAAGACCTCGAGCCAGGATCAACGACTGGATCAAAGGTTTAAACTACTGCTTCTTCACCCAGGGAATGGGGCTTCGCTACCTAAAGAGATGGTTTAGAGTTCTTGCTTGTTGCCTTAAAAGCAGATTAAAAGAGGGAAGATCCGATTCCTTCAGCCTATTCATTCACAGCGGATGAAGTAATAACATTGTACAATTCGAACTTCAAACCTTTTTGCTAACAGTCCTATTTCCTCCCTAACAGGCCAGAGCGAATGCGGAGGAGAAAAAACGCTTAAACTTAGTAAGTAATAAGTCCATAGTAGCGGTCCATACAGACAATAGGGTCTAGGTGATCTCCTCAAATTGCATTTCGTCTTTCTAGCGCTAAGCATATCATATTGCCTGGGATAAGGAGCATAAGAGCTAAAGGACTATGAACCTTAAGATTGCACGAATGAGGGAGCAATGGATCGAGTAAATAGGAATCGAACCTACCGCTCGCTAGCAACTGGAGCAGGCACCCGAACTAGGGATAAGCACAATCAATCAAATACTTTTTTTATTAAGGGGATTGGTAGAACTTATAGGCCTTTAGGACAGGACTGACTGTATTGACTGACAAAGACTCTTCCTTTCAATTCTTCTATTCGGTATCAATGCGCAAACGCTCATCTCTATCTGTCTACGTTGCTTGGTTAATGCGATCTTCTTGCTTCGCAACCTTCCCTTCTTTGCTTCTTTTGTTTGAGCCTAAATCTTAAATAGAACAGAAAGAGCAGAGTGAAAGGCACCACATCGAGAGAGAGGGCTGGGGCTCATGCAACCTAATTAATTCTTTTGCATTCCTCTTGGGGTTCATTGGAGTCTCAGGTAAGGCCTAGAGAAGGGAGAGGGTCGACGTAGTTGAGTGCATCTCACACCCTTCCTATTGAGTCCCCCATCACCACTGGGGGTAAGATGCCAAGGCAAGGTTAGGTAAAGGGGGTCTAGCAGGGGGGATAGTGTATTAATTCCTCCCACCCTCTCAAGCGGGAATTTGATTGAAAGGCTGATTACTCACCGAAGGAGATGAACGCTGGGAGTGTGCCGATTCCGGGACGAAGGCGACCTACCGGACATAGCAGCAAAACCCACCACATGGATGGACTTCGACACCCGTAATTTCTTTCTCAATGTGACCATTGAGCCGGGGTTTAGGTCAACTCGTAAATCCGTATATAATAGCCGCTCCAGGTCGAACTCACTTCCTTTCGATCAATCCCTCTATCCATGAAAGCCCCTCCCTTCTTTCTCTTCTGAGTCTTGCAACTTCTCTTTCCAATCCAAGGAAGTCACCCAAAGCCAGGAACATGCAAGGGCAAGCAAGGGTTTTAAGCAGTTCGACTTAACCGGTTCAGAGGGATGGAAGGAAGGTAGCTGAGGATGGCATCCGATAGTCAGGTTCATTGCCAGCTTTGAGAGAGAAGAGAGAGATAAAGATTTATTAACTTCTCCCGTTGCCTTACCGTGGATGTTATATCCCTCTCTCTAACGAATGATAATTAGGAATGTTCAACTATTATCATAGTAGAGAGAACCGGCTTTTGGGTTATATTATTTCCGGGGAGGAAAATACTAATACAACTAGACAGTGCACGGGGCACAACCCTGAAAACCTCATAAAAAAATTTCCTTGTTTTACCTTATTTTATTTCACTACCCCTCACTTCAATAGTTCCCCGAGGAATCTCAATAAAAGGTATAAGAGATATGGCTTATTCTTTCCTGTGTTCAACAAACGTCGAAAACATCTCTTCACTCGTTAAACTCGCACCTTGCCTACTCTTGCACACAAAGAAAAGAATAAGCACTGACTGAAAGTGGTAAATTAACTACTTTTCACTCTTAGAGCATAATCCCTTGAAAGAGTCCCCGGGATGGGAGAGATGGAGAAGGGATATCCGTTCTGCAACAATTGGTCTTGACTCTGGCTTTCGCTCCTCTCACTAACATTCGAGCTGCTTTTTCCGCTCTTCCCATGGGATAAGAGTTTATAGCTTTTTTTTACAGCATCGGTTCCTCGCTTCCACTGATTACCAGGTTAACTGGTTAAACTGCTAATCGTAACTTGACTTTCCGGCTACTCTTTCACACCTACTACTAACACTACAGCTACTTCAACTCGGTGAGCATTGGTCTTTGTCACTAACCGCTATGAGGGATTCCGTTCTAAAACTAGTGGTACCCTAGTGTACCCATCACTTGCCCTTCTTTATAGATTGTAGGAATAATAGCGTTAACAAACTATTGGCATCCTATTTCTGTGACTCATAGCTTATCCTCTCTTCACTCTCTAAAGGTTACTCAAGAGAGCTTCCTTTGTCACAGAAAGTAAAGCAGCTTGAAAACTCTCTGCTTCACCATCCAGCAATAGTAGCAACATTACATTAAGGGATAGAATGGATTCTTTTTTTGTTCACTTAAAGAGTTCCCGCTGTGATTAGTATCCTTCTAAAGGTAAAGGTAAGCTCCCCGTTGGACTAGATGGGAATAGTTATTATTTGCTTGACTGGAAAGGCAAGGAACCCCTTTTTTGACAGTTGACTGAATACCAAGGATTCTGCATTCGCTTCTCTCTTTTTTTTTTTTCTCTAATCCTATATTTTTTATAGGCGATGGCAGATGGATAAGGAAAAGAGTGGAATGGTGTGGAGAACCCGTTAGATCCTTATCCTCTTGAACTGATGGATTTTTGTATAAGGGATGGGGTCTCAGTCCCAGTAGCATCCTTAGCTACTACATGAGCTACAGGAACCACTGAAGCACTAGCTGCTTCTCTTGAATGGGTAAAGGTTATCGCAAAAGTAGCTACTCCATTCCCTCACACAAGCAAGGAATAGCGGGCAACAGCTACATTAGCAACAAGAGCATCCCTCGCGACTACAGGTACAATAACTACATCAGTACCAGTAGACACTAGACCTTCCGTAATGTTGTTAGGCGTAGGATAGACCTGCTACTACTAGAGCAACAGAACAGTGGACGTGGACAGACACAAGAGAAAGAGAAGCAACTTCTTTAGCTGCACCAGTAGCTACATAAGCTTCCTTATAACATATCCAAGACAAGAAGATCGTTACAACTTCTCCTCTTTAGATTCAGCTGCTTATGCTGACCGATGGGGGCAGAGTAGCCCATCTAAATAAAAGGAACATGTCAAGCACGTGGTCAACCTACGATACGATTAGCCACGGAAGCACCCCTATTGATAAGTCCGCACTATTGATAATAGAATGGAATGAAATATGATCTATCATAAACGACACAAACAGATTACCTTTACTTTCAACAAGCCAGCGCTTCCCAGATATAAAATATGTAAGATATATATATGAAGTTATCATAGCTATTCCTCCCGGAGCTACGCACCTGTTAAAAGGCGACGCACCTCCTAATCTCTGGCTATTGCTTCAACTCGGTAGCCTATTTATTCTATTGGTAGGCCGGGCCTAGGGTTTCAAATCCTAAGGCCTATGGTTCACAGCCCGACTGCAAATTCTGCTAATGAAAGTCTTCCTAGCACGGACTATGGCCTATTTTAAAGCTAAGAAAACGCATTTCTTTTCCTTGTAGTACTACGGGTTTGCAACAGCTTCTTCTCTGTACGGAAACTTGCTTCCCCGCGGGGTTTGAGCTAACCGTGACGGATGGAGAAAGTCAGTAAAAGTATCCAGTTTCATTCCATCCTTTGCTGCTTTTGAACAAGTGGGCGCTTCATCTTCGGATATAGCAGATTGCTAGCTAAATGGACGGTTTCGTGTGTAGGGGTTAAGCACTTACAGGAATAGCCGGGTAGTGAGATAGCAAGGAGTAGAATACCAGTCTGACGAGAGACCTTCCCGCAAGATGCACAAATCCAGCCCCCTCCCGCGGACATCGAAAAGGTGGCAACCCTCTTCAGTACTCTTCGGGCACCCTACTATGATAGGATGATTGGCAAGACTTCCAGTAATTTCAAGTTATCTTGTGGAGACAGCCGATCGAAGAAGGTATCTTGGGGGTCTACTTATGGACCATCTTCCTTTTGATCGATTCGCTTGTGCTCTGTAGAAAAAATGGAATAGTTTCAATAGGGGTCCATATGCGTGCGCCGACGAGCGAACAGTCTAAGGGCCCCTCTCCCGTTTTTATGAACAAAACATTTTTCTTCACCAACTAGATATTCAAATCTATTCCTTTATGGAAAAGGAGTGTACGCAGATGATATTCTTTTTTTCTATCAAAAGCGGGGTCGATTCTGAAAGAAGAGTATATCACCGATTTTGGAAGTTCATGATAGTCCTCCTGATTTGAATGGAAGAGGAAGATTTAGATGTTCACTGGGGATGAAAGAGGTTCCACCCAATGCAGCATTTTCCAAGGAGTGGATTCAAAGGTACCCGCATTCATTTTTGGTTATAGGCCTAGGGCTCTGATCCTAGATCTTCCCTCATAGCAGAGAGAGGGGACTTACTTTCTATGGGACCTTGCATTCCTGAGCCTTGATACCTTGGGTCTAGAGGTTTCTTAGTTCGATCTATGGGGTACAAAGCTAACCCCCTACGCACCTTTCAAAGAGACTTGTCTTAAAGAGCGAAAAGATATCAGTATTACTTGCTAAAGCTAAATGTTGTATTCCTCTCGACACGTTCAAGCTAAAAAGATAAGCGCAGTAAAGAGTGCTTTGAAAGACTGGAACTCTTAGGTAACGAGCTCCTCTACTTTCTTGTGTGAAAAAGGTAAGAAAAGAGATCTATTCTGACTCTATTGCTTGATTGGTATTTTCTCGAATTCACTTCTGAAGGCAGGTCCGCCATGAAAGAAAGCACAGCACTTCCTAAACTTAGAGCTTTATCACGTTCTGGAATAAGTCCCTCCACTTGAACTTCTTTCTGAGATTTCGTCCAGGAATCTCCCGATACCGAGTCCTTATTCTTAGTTTAAAACACATCTGTATCAGATTTGTTCACTTGATCCCCCCACCTGGGCGAGACAAGAATAAACCCGACTCAGGAGCTTTACCATTCTTCGACTCAAGAACCGTCACTGTTCTTCTCTTCTGGGATACCCTACTTTTCTCAACCAAAAAAAAGTCCGGAATAGAGAGGCCTTCGCGTCTTTCAAAAGGAGGGGCCCGCGCAAGGAAAAGTGCTGTTGAGGTACCGATTCAACCAAGTGCCCAAGCAGCAACAACAACTGAGCCGGGTAATACGGCAGAAGACATATACTTATACTTAACCCGGGCCAGAGAATCTTTCGTAAAATACCCGGCTAATCCAAGTTTCGTCCGGGAGAACGCGACAATCAGAGAAAGAAAAAAGGATAAGCAAGCAGTAAGGAAATAATGCCGCATCTTACTCAAAAGGGCTCGTCCTACCCCAGGATCACAGAGAGACAAGGAGAGAGCGCTAAAAGTCAACTAGAGGACTCCAACCCAAAAATAGAAATGAGACCAGCTAATGGTCTAAAAGCAGAGAGAGGAAGCCCTCGATCGGGGAAAGGTTTACAAATCAATCAAACGAAACGAAAAGGAATAGTTAAGCATTCTCATTGGCTCCAAGCGAAAAAGAGAGGCTTGCAGACCTGATGTTGTCACAAGAATAGCTCCAGTTGAATAAGCTGCGATTGTTAGCGTCTGTAAAGGTCGCGAAGAGGGTAGATCTTTTAACAGCAGAAAAGGAAAAGACTGATCTGAGAACATAGCCATACTATAGTTAAGGTTTCAGGGCTTAGAGAGACCGGAGTAGGTAATTAAAAGTTTAGGCTACGACTTTCATCGGGATTGGCTTAGTGTTCATTTTACCATATCTTAGTACAAGGGAGCGAAGGCGACCATGGGGAGCTTTGGCTTTGGTTCGGTTTTCCGAGGGTGAGAAAAGAAAGATAGTATCAACAGACAAAAGGAAACTGAGCAAGATAGATGCTACTAAATGAGCTGCTGCCATACAGAGTGAAAAGAATTCGGAGTAGTTCAAATAGAAGTAAACAGTTCAACTTCTCCCGGAAGGAAAGACTCTTTTTAAGCTTCAGAGAATTCACCAGCTTTTTCTTAAGGTAGTGAAGTGAGCCATTAGCTCGGGTTCCGCATCTAATAGCTCTGCTACGGAATCAAGCATCCAATACGAATCACGTTCGAGACGGGGGAAATAGCGTAGTAGTCAAGGTAAAGGAATAGCCCACTTTCGTACCCGGGATGGGCGTGCCTTTCCTAGATGGCGAGAATCCGCCCTTTTTTGCGCTTTGGGCATAGCATAGATGTTGGTGAGAGAATGGATTTTAGAATACGAATTTTATATTTCTAAGTAAAGAAATCCAGCAGAAAAGCATTCGAACTAAAGAGATGCATGAATACATTTCTTTCTCGATGCGGATCACAGCCTGGTTTCGTAGCCAAGCCAAGGGGCGAAGGGCAGAGAGTTCCGTGACCCAGTTCTTTGAGCCGAGGTTGCAAAAGAAAAAAAGAATAGGAATCGAGTGAATTTCTTCTTCACTAAAATAGAGGCAAGAACTCGTTGTTCAAATGCTTTGGTTTGCTTGCATTTTAACTATGTTTTCTGTGGTGAACTTTTGCCGACTCTTCACTCTTGCTTTCGTGGTCGGTCGAACTTAGCTATTAAAGCCCTGCCTCCACCGGGCTAGGAATGGTTCCCTACATTGGACACCGGCCGTCACTCCATTCCCCAATAGTTGGAGTGATGAGGCTTGGCCCCGCAATATTCGAACTGAACTGAGATGTCTTCGACGCCTAGGGAGTCCAAAGCCCGTTGCACTCCCTCCTTTACTTGTCCTGTAGGGGAAAGGGGAAATTCAGTTAATTGCCAGGAGGGATCATACATATTATTTAGTGTGTGTGAGTGGAGAATTCCATACCTGGGGCTGGGTCAATATATTTAAAGATAAAATCTGCCCCACTTTTTTTTTGATCTGTATCCTTGCCTACAAGATCATCTTTTTGATTTTCTACTCTTTCATTTCAGGTCGTTGTCTGCCTCGTTCTCCAGACCCGCGATTATGTTATGACAAAGACCAAGCTTATAAATCGAAGGCGAAGGAAACTAGGTCTTCCCCTGGCAATATTTAAGAATGCTGAAAGCCTACCAGACGGAGGAATCCAGGCGCAAGTCCTGGAACACGGCTGGGAGTAAAAGTCGCAAAGAGAGCCTGAAGCCGACCGAGACTCACAACGAGAGATAGCTACGCATATAAAAAGCCAATTAAATGTGATAGGGTATACCTAGTGCCTAGCTATTTGCACATGTACCTGTATCCACCATCATAGTTGACCTGAACCAAGCCTACGTCAGTCTTAGAGCTTTTTTTAGCCCTATGCTAAAGCAAAGCCCTATCCCGCCTATGCCTCAAGTCAAGTAAATAAATAAGCTAATAGCAACCGCGCGTTGTAGCAGCTTTTGATTGAAAGGTAGCTTCAAAGCCAAAGAGGAAGTTTCTTCTGATTTGAAGGTTTCCGATGTAATAGTTAACATGGTGGGTAAGGCGGAAAAAGAAGGGCAAAATGGTCCCCGCCGACATCCCTCTTGCTCAGTTGTTTGAAACTTAATCTCGGCGAACGCGAGCAAGGGGAAAAACAAATCCCAGGATGTTGTCAATTTTTTTAAATAGGATGGTCCGCTTGGACTAGGTCTTGGATACCTTCCTATAGAAAAGAAAATGGCGAGACTCCAGGGGTAATTTTTATTAGTGGACATAGACCACGCCACGGTGCGGGCCTACTGATCGAGTGTATGCAAAGATAAATTGCTTTCTAAGGCCAGAAAGTAGAACCAACAGACTTCGTGACAAGCAAGACCGACCTTGAGAAAGACTTGTCTACGCTCAACATATGAGCCGGAATAAAGATGAGCAGAGCTTGACTTAACTTACGCCCTAATGACGAGGGTCTATTCTTTTATCAAAAAATTAGATCTGGGACTCTTTTCGTAAAGGCAACGATATGAAGAGTCTGCAGATTGCTCTTGAAGGAAACTGGAATTAATTCATTATACATCCACTTACCCAAGCTTTCAGGAAGGAATCTCTTGCTGTATGCAGAGAATTTCATTTCTTTCTCATCGAAAAAGAAAAGCATGGGCCCTTCCCCATTTCAATGCGGCAGCGAATAGGATAACTTATTTTGATAAACTTATACGACAAAGAGCCAACGAGTTTACCAAAAGAATTACTTTGATTTGAGTAAGGTTTTTATATGGTTTTTAGTAATGGATCTAGGTTTGCAAAGTCCTTTCTTGAATTCCATAAAACCTTATTTTTTTTTATTCTACTTGTTTCTATAGGAATAGGAAGAAAGAAATGCTTTGAGAGAGCGTATATGTGCATGCACCCGAACCGAGGTCGGTGGAAAAAGATTAGGTAAGCATCCAAACCAGCATCAGCCGAACTAACATATCCAGTTTATCTCGCAACATATCTAGTTAGTTTATCCTGAAGCAGCATTTCTCGAAATAGCATTCCCATAAGATAAGCAAGCAGAGAATGAAACCCTTGCTTGTTTATCCCGACGAGGGTTTATGAATCACTCAAACGAGCCTTTCTAGCCGCATCTGAATCGGCATCCCTATCCATATCTTTATGCGCAGGGGCACCCAGATTCGAATCTGTAGAATCAATTGGAGAATCCCCATCCGCACCCGAATTGGCTAAATCTAGTATAGTAGGTGTTGTTCCAATGCGGGAATCCATTTTTTTTTTAAAGAGATAAGGCTGCAACCTAGAGAGGAGGCTTCACCGAAAGAAGAAGAAAGAAAACTCGAGTTTCTGGAAATGTTTTAAGAGGGAGGGAAGAGGTTTAAGAATGAGCTCGACCAACGGGAGAGGGACGAAGTGACTCGACCAACGGGAGAGGGACGAAGTGACTCGACCAACGGGAGAGGGACGAAGTGACTCGACCAACGGGAGAGGGACGAAGGGGTATGGGTCCCGAACGATACCTTAATCTACTATTAGCTCCTTAAGGTTTATCTCGACTAGTATTTATTGCCAACAGACTGTATCTTTACTTTAGTCCCTAAACTGAGCAAGATAGCTTCCATTGAGAGAGATCGAGATGTGAGAAAAGAAGTTATTCAGCTCTTCTCTGCCAATCCTGTTCTCGAGGGTGACCTTAAGTGGCCAGGCTCTGATCTTCTTCTTCCTATTCGCGACTCAGAACGTAATGCTGTTGGCATTCAATCATACATATACGAAGTGCCGCGAGTTCCCTTAGCTTAGAGAAAGAACTTCTAAGGAGTTACTAAAAAAAGGAAGGTACCCAAGACCGGTACTAGGCTAGGTTAGGAGTGAGCGAACCAACAATAGATGTTGTGGGCTAGCCAGCCGGCTGAAGGTTTATTTCCAACATAAGAATAAATAGAATCAGATTGTTATTAGCCTACGCTGCGTAAATTCCTGAAGCAGGAGCTGAGCTCGGGATTGGGTTTTGGAGACCTTATTCTTTCTTTTATACTCAGTTTTTGTCCACTTTAAATCTTTGTCAAAGTCTGAACTGAAGACGAAATTCAAGCTCCTAGCCAAGGAACAGAGTTAAAGCTACTAACTCGGCTGGTAATAACCCAAACTGCGTAGCAAGTGGTGCCAGATAATTCAAAGATAATATTTTTGCAAGTTCCAGTGAAGGGAGGAATAGATGCAACAAGTCGGGATGCTTGTGCTTTATATAAAATAGCTGACGGAAGTCAGTCCCTGGAAAGGCAGGAAGCCCAAGTACACAGGGCCGGTCTAAGGAAGAGTCATTAGTCTCACCAAGAGAATCCATTTCGCCGGTGAGGGAAGTTCAGTCAGTTTCGTCCCCAGTTTCCCCAACAGGGGCAGGTAAGCCTTTTTAGGCAAATGTTCGAGAGAGAAGTTCAGTAAGGCAGTTAGCGCGAGGTACTATTGAACAACCCTTTTTACTTTTTCTCAACCTGCTACTCTGGAAGTCAGAATAGAGATATTGTTGCGTAACGGTCTGGGATCGATCCCAACCTCTTCTTCTTAGCCTAAGATAAGAGTCTTCATGCTGGCGAGCTTCTTTCACTCGACGGGGAGATGGAGCTTTAGCTTGTGCATCAAGAGCTTACGCTTTCCCAGATACTAAAGCTCGGCACCCCAACATCACTACTTTCTTCTAAAGTTGATCCAGTTGAAGTTGACCCAACATCTCCAGTTTCACCAACATCTCCGAGGAAAAGCCATAGTAGGTGGGGCAATGCGAGTTCGTCTTCAGTCCTTGATAAGCACCTTGATAAGCAGGAAAGCAACCTAGCCAAACCACTGAAAACCTTTTCTTTTAGATCCCAGGTGTATTAGATACCACGACGGGGTATTAGATCCTTTAATGTTTAAGGGCTAAGCAAAGAACGAAGGAGATCCTTGAAAGAACTCTGCGCGCGAAAGATTGATCCGAAAGTGCCACCTGCAGCCTATTACCTATTCTCTTCCTTGCGTGGGATATCTTAACTAGGGTAATCCAGGCAAAAAAAGCAGCTGAACAAGATTCCTTCGTTATCTCCTACCGGGTCTTCGCCCTCTTTGTTTTAGCCATGGGCGATTGTGAAAAAGAGACGTTCCCCCCTTCTACCTATCCCGACTTCGCTACATTTCCTTCTTCCTTTGCTACCGGGGATGTGCTCCTAAACCTGGACTTGCTATTATCAAATGAAAAAGGTATTTTCCCTTAGCCTTTTATTAAAAGAAAGAAGACTGGTGCCCTATCACGTCATTCCCCTTAGGTTACGTCCTTTCTTATGGAATTGGATGGTTCCTACTTGAAGTTGAAGTCAGTTCTATGCTTCGCAACCTTTCGAACTTCACTATATGGCATCACAGCCTACTCTATTTCTATGCCGAAAGACCTAGAAAGAGCATTTCGTTAAGCAGACGGGTAGAATCCGAAGCTCTTTCAAGTCCTCTGGGCACAAAGGAACTACACAACACACTACACCTTTGTATCTCTTTAGTTCGAAGTGTTTTCTGCTCTTAATAGAGTAGAGAGCGCAGTTCCAGCAGAATCCCTAACAATTCCTCCTCCGCCCTTGGTCCAAAAAGAAGAAAGCGCTAGAAGAAATGGAAAGAACTGGACAACGACTTTTGATCATCTTTAAGAAGATGCATAATAAGTGGCAACGACGGAATTGGTACTCCATTCACGACATGGATTCTAAACATCAAGACCTGGTCCCCTACAAAATCTTAAGATTAGATAGTTAGTGATTAGTCAAGCCTTCCTCTGGAGCTATGAGTGCTCAGTTCAGCCTGAGAGCCGATCCGGCAGTCTGCTTTCCTAGGAAATCTGTCTATAGACTGCCCTTAAGGAGATAGACGAGACTCATCACATCTTACCCACGCTCGTACTTCCCTCGATCAACTAGAACTCAACTACTTTGTACGGTTTCAAGTTACCATGGATAGCTATAAGTACATATGGTGCAAGGTGGGCTGCCACAGGCGACTGGAGGTCGGGCGTGCTCAAATCAAACTGATCGGGTTCTAATCCTGCCTTTCCATTTCCAGTAGTCGCCAGCAAGACTACATAATATGAGAATGCGGGAATGGATCTGAGACTGATGGCTGACCGGCCTACACCCACCGAACCCTTAGCCCTTGCTTCAATTAGAGCAACATACGAATCTGCAGAAGCATCTAATAGCGATTCTGAGAATCAGTTCGGAATGAATGCTATACTTTTTCTTCCCCACTAATCTTATGTTGCCTTTTTCTTAGCCCGCTTAGCTTCCAGATAGACTTTGACTATAAAAGAGAGCTAGATGATCTGTTATCAAGTGAGAAGAAAGGCAGGTCCAGAATGCCGTTGATAGGCCTAACTCCCTCACCTAGAGTCATCGTCAGATTCGTCGGAGGAAAATCGGTAACCTAACCTACAGGAGTCGAAAATAAAGTAGGATTTTCCAGGTATGATCAAGCCCTGTCGTGAGCCGGTGCTTGAACCGTGGTTGAGGCTGCCGATGCCTCTCACATTAGCGAAAAGACCTCCCGGCCGCTAAAAATAAGGCTAGGCTTGCGAGCCCGCCTTCCCTAATGAGAAAGAAAACTAGAACTATTATAGCCTTGACTATAAGCTGGGAACTCTTTCTGACTAAAGAAAAAAAGGAAGCAAAGCTATATTTCGATCCGGTTTGACTCACGCCCGGAAACCGAGAGTACAGAGGTCGGTGGAAGGGACCCTTGGACCTATGGGATGAGATTCGTTGGAGGACTGAGAAGGCAAGACGGATATCAAAGGATTCTCTTCGGTCAGGGCAACTATGGGCTCTTCAAGACGAATGGTATCGATGCACTGCTCTCAGGGCGAGATTGAACACGAAAAAGGTGCGTCAAGGCGTGAATAAGGAAGAAGTCACCTTTGTCGGTTTTCGAATTGAGGACCAACTGTGCTCCGAAAGTGAGAGAAAAGATCTGACTCACCGACATCCACATCAAGAGAAGCAGACGAAGCAGCTCAAGCAGAGCTAGAAACGGAAGCCGAAGCAGCATCTTCTTCCTTTTTTCCATACCCTTCGCTTAAGGCCTTTTTCTTTTTTTTTCAGAAGGATGCCCCTATCTAATATCCCTAGCTTCCTGGAACTGGCTGCAAGGCAAGCACATGAACTCGCTATACCAAGAAATTGCTTTTGAGCTGCTTTCAAGGAATGATTTTCTTTTCTTTCCAAAATCTGTTATGGAAGTTCCTCGTGTGCGTGTGTGACTTCGGATTCCCGATCCTTTCTTCTGTGCTAAGGGCTATTGCTTTCATAAACTGAAGTTGGAAGTCGGCTAAGGAGCACTTTTCTTTAGTTGTTGCAATCTCTTAGTCAGTTGCTGCGAGTGACTGTGCTTTCATGTATAGGACCCTTGGCTTAGACTTCTAATCGGGGAAGGTTTCTGTTAGTTCTTCGAAGTGGTCCAATCTGGTAGTCTCTTAGCTAGCCGTATCAGGTACCTTCTTCCGAGTCTCTTACCTATCCAATCCTCAATCAAGGACAGAAAGTCAAGCAAAAGGAAATGACCACTTAGCCGAATAAGACACTCGCCAATGAGCAGACAGAAGGAATAGCCTAGCCTACTTTGAATACGAAATTTCCATAAGTCACAATGAAAGTCTAAGGATTGATAATTAGTTGAAAGCTTAGAACGCTAATGGAATGCATTGAAAGCGCTCCCTCAAGGGAAGAAAGCTAAATCATTACTTTAGGCGGGACTTAGCCAAGCCATACTAGGATGAAAGGGATTATTCGCTTACTTTGGATGAGTCGATGACTGAGGAGTAGGCGATGACCCAGAGGTTTAAGGGAAGGATTGGGATGAGAGGCGGATAGCCATTCCCCTCATAGAACAAAGACCCAAGCCACCTAAACTCTTAGGTTTTTATCCTTCAGACCACCTCACTAGAGGAAGAGCCTCTCTTCGCTTCCCCACAATCAATCTCTTTCTCACCATTCTTCTGTTTAAGAACAGCGCCCCAGCCCCTATTTGATTGACTAAGGCTGTAAAGAAAGAGGTGCTGAAAATTTTCCCTTCGAACTACGATCGGCATATCGGCTGCTCATCCCAACTTTCTATGGAGGGTTAGGTTAGAAATTGATCATTTGCGCCCTTTTAAAGGCCTTTTCCAGTATCAAATTTAGGTGGATGTGGGGAATAAGTTTCATTTGGTAAATTCTAAAAAAAGTAGCTGCACACGAACGAGAGGAAAGAGACTACCCCCTATTCGCCGATGAAACACCTTCTTGGAGAAGTAGGGAATTAAGAATCTTCCCTATCCTTCTTTCTTTTAGCTTTGAATCCCGCCTCCTTCGCTACGCTGCTCTCTTCACTTTGTCCACCCTTTACTTTCCCATCTGTTAGCCCATTCAGTCGTGGTTAAGGTTAAAATGAAGATTCAGAAAGAGTGGTTTTCTCCTATTAGTTCTGCCTTTCCCGAGTAAAGGAGTTCCGGAGTTCTTACTTGCTGCTCCAACCTTCCGAAGGCTAGGTCTAATACTAATTACTAATATAATAAATAGGCTTGAGGACATCAAAGTCATTCTTTATCCTGGAACGAGCGTTAAAGGAAGAAACAGATAGAGTGTTGGAAACGATTAGGCTTGATTGCCCGCAGCATACAGCCTAATAAATTTAGTGGGCAACTTCTCTCAGAGAAAGGCTTCTGCCGAATAGCAAGAAGATTCTGATCAGTCTAATGTTCGGAACCTCCCTGTCCCCCTCCGTCTTTTCGTAGGTTGGGAAAAATTGCCCCAATAAAAAATCTTCCTTCATTTCCCACTACAGTTACTGCTTCGTTTAGGGGCTTTAGAACTGCATTCAGTGAGATCAACAAAGTCAAGATGAAAAGAACTCCTCAAATCTTAAGTAAACTAAGTGGATAGAGACGCAAGGCCACTAAGGAGCTGGTCTTTCGGATGTCAATCTCTTGAGGCGAAGTCTGAGTATTTTCACCAGGTTGCTAGACTTTCTTCTTCAGTAGTGGACTGCCTGGCTTTAGTTTTGCTCCATATGCTTAACGGGAAGGGCTTGGGCTTCAGTCTTTGGTAGAATGCTGATACCGGCCTTGAGTTTGAGTACAGTCAGGCGAAAAGGCCTGCGTGCCCTCTTTCCTTGCCTTGTGATGCGTCAATGTAGTCTTTAGACATATGATCTCTCTGAGGCAAAACAAAAGGATTTTTCTTCTTTCTGGCGAGTCTTTTCTCTATCTTTTAGTCGGCAGAGTCTTTTAGGATGTCTTATTTTAATAGTTTATCAGGACACTGATTGATGGCTGCGAAAGAACAACTTAACTTCGAGTCTATCCGAGTGGTTCGAGAGACCGAGACCATGTGGTGACATCTCCACTGTAATCATTTTCACTTTCTAGCGGTACTCTATAGAGAAGAAAAGAAGAAGAATCCTCGAGTCGATTGGGATTTTTTTTTTATAGCTCTTGACCAGTCTGCGGTGACTATTTTGTATGCTTCCGAGCGAGTCGGACGGCGAGCATAGTAAGGAAGGCAGGCGCTTTCTCAGTCTTCTTTCGGACTGGTGCAGGATAACGATAGCGGGTTCAAGAGCTTCGTTCATCGTCTTATGCTTAAGGACGAGTTGGTCCTGATCGTAGACCACTGTTCACCTGTTGCCTCACCTGAGATACTCTCACCCTTGCTTGCAATAGCTAATAGAGAAGGGGCTGGAATTTTCTCTTTAAAAGGCTTTTTTTTTTTCCCCCCTTTTCCTGAGAAGATAAAGGTAAGCTGTCACATGCTTCTTTTCCTTTTTTTTCATTTGGTATCTGAGAGCTCTTATTCTATTATTCTATTCGAGGATTCGGCTTTCAGCTCTTCTAGGTTAGGTGACTCATAAGCTTAGTTAAAAAAGACGCTTTGTCTTCATTCTGGCCCGTTGGTTGAATGGTTCTTCAGGCGGCTTCTGAATTATCCAATTCGTGACTAGTTGTTAAAGAGCCGGCTAGAGACCCTTTTCTTTCTTAAAGTAATGATAGATCGCCGATATATAACGCATGTATAGATAAGAGGAACTGCCCTTATGGCAGCAATTCCCCTCAGCCCCAGATTACTGCTTCTTTGAGGAAAGTCTGGAAAATTGGCATAAACTTCTAACTTATACTTTTCGATAGAGAAGTACTCCTTATTCTCCTAAAGCTAATTAAAGTATCGGCATTATATAGGAAAATCCTCCCCTTTTTTTTAATAGAATAGTCAGAGATTTTAGTATAGGCTGAGCACTATCTCTTTGCAGCTTTGCCCGCCTACCCTTGATCTTGATATCTGTATCCGATTACTAGAAGTCTGTTAGTAAGAGTAACAAACCTCTTTTCCTATTAGATTCTAAGAGGAAATATAGAAAGAATAAAATCAGTCTTTAGACTAGAGAGAATGTTTCTATCGCTATCAAAAGAAAGAGGGCTCGCTATTCCTTCTCCTACTTTTTTTATTGAATTTCAGTAAATAGTCAGCAACGGACAAAGAGGAGACGGGCACTTGTTCTCGAATTCCCTTCTGCCGCTGTCAATATTAAGTAGTCAGTTTTTTTATTTTCGGTGGTAAGGAAAAGAGTTTTCCCCTAGCCGGCCCTCATTTGATCTTGGTGGAATAGCTCCTAGTGGTGTAAGCCGGTCTATCATTCCATTTCTTCTAGTGGAAAAACCTGGTTCAGTTCACCTCTCATCCAGTTTCCTATATAAAGTGTTCCGTGAGGGATATGATCAACGTGGATACCATTAGGTGGTAGAATCAACTTGCTCTCGACCTATCTTACTACGAGATTCGCCATGTTGTCTTGCTCTAATAGCCCCTTACCCTTAGGTAAGCCCCCTGATCTGATGGGTGAAATTTTCCTTTCTTTTCTTTGAGTCCGGGCCTAATGCCTTTGCTGTCGTATATCGAGGGGATATTTTTCCCGGTCTAGCGCCATTCGCCTATGGTCTTTGCCTGCTGCTAAGGTTCACTCCTTTTTCCTTGATACTTTTAAACTGCGTGTCTACTGACGGATGAATATCGTATAATAGAGTGCGCTTGCAGTTTTGTAGGACCAAAGCCGTCGAAGTCTTAGATGTATTCCATTCCTTCGTCAGGTGCTCCTTGTGTAATAGGGGAAGCCCCCAGGAGTACTTTCTTCTCTCTCTTTCTTTCCCGTATTCCGTGTAGTGGTTTTAGGAGTCTTCGCTATCTTAGCCTTCCCCGCTTTCTGGGTATTCCTAGTATAATTTCATTTTCCCGGGAATTTTCGTTGCAATCACTTTTCCCTTCATAAATCAAATTGAAATCGGACAAGTTCACGTTTTCCCCTGTTTTTTGGTATCAATTTTCATATTTTCATATTTGTACCTTAGCAAAAGAAAAAGAAGAAAAAATGACTTATAAATATAAAGCTTCATACCGTTAAAAGCTGCGTAGAGTCCTTCTATTCTCATCGTTTAATAAAGAACGATCTTTGAATTCCAGCCAGAAAGAGGAGTGGGCGGAAGAGTGCATACGAGCGGTCAAGCAATAGTCTAGGTCAATCCTAAGATTTTTCTAGTTTGAAGCTAAGCGAAAATAGAAGTTCAAAAAGAAAACTCTACCGTCTTTCCGGGATAACGCATAACTGGGCTAACTGTAATCTCGGTCTAACCCGAAAGACCCGTACTACCACAGGGCTCTCACTTTTCCGAAAAAGAGTGCTAACTCTGAATACTTTTTTAGTCAATATACTGAATGCTACACCTCTTATCTTACTCATCCTGTCCTACTCTGTAAATAGAGTTCCTTACTTTAGGACTAAGGCCTACTGTTAATATACTTTCAATATACCTGGTAACACCTCTGAAGGCGTCAGCAACTGACAGACAAAAAAAAAGCCTAAAAGCTTACAAAAAAGAGCACTAATGGCCGACCCAAGCCCCCTAAGTCAAATTCTTGGCATCATAGAGGCATGGTCTAGTTTTGACTACCTCTGGTATTCTTTCATTCTTTTCTTTTGAGTGTGATAAGTCTTGCAAGTCGTGCCGGTAATATACTTATACTCTTCGCTCGCTTAGCTTACGGTGACTACCACCATGGATTGGTCTCAAAGCATGTTAGCAAGAACCGGGGAATTCAAGACAGAATCTCCTTTAGGCGCAGAAGCAACTACTACTACAGCTATTCTATATATGGAATTCAAGACAGAAGGGCAGGGATCAGCTTAAGGAAAAGAAGTTCCGAGTCTTCCTATTGCTATAAAGGGTTTTCCTCCTTGAACGATCCTTATCGTCATTCTTTCCCGCATTGCTGGAGCCGCTATTACTCGCGGAAGGAAAGGAATAAGTTCCCCGAGATGCATCCTCCATCAACAGAATATAGAAAATAAAGAGGAAAAGGCATAACCAGAAGAATTGTGAAAAATAAGTGAATTTATCCTGTTGATGGTAGAATTTCTCCAGTTGAGGCATGATAGATTGAGAGTCTTTCCTATCCTCCCCCACACCTTTTTCTTTTTAGCCGTTCTTGGCTGCCGCCCTGCGCAGCTTTAGAAAGGAGGAGAATTCGATTTAGAAAGAGGGAGATGAGCGTTGGTTTTTCCAACGAAAGAATGGGAATGGGAGTTGAGCTAAGTCATGACAGAAAGATCCCTCACACATGCCCCAACCTTCAGCGGGCATTTTCAGGGACTAGCCCTCTTCCCCCATGTTAAAAGAGGGCAATTCTTTATTAAGGGAGCCATTGAAAGGTGACTAAAACACCAGAAACGGGGACTACCCGAGCTAATGCAAGAACACTTTCCGGCCAAGTCCCATTAATTGATCATAACGATATCTTGGAAATGCTGCACGAACCTATAGGAACAAAAACAGAAGAACCTTGATACTAAACCGGATCGAGCCCGGGATCTTCTTGAAAATGGGTAGATCAAGGATAGGCGGCCAACCTCCTGGGGAGAGCGATGTGCATGGACCAGGTGAGTAGGGATGCAGTTCCGTGGACCGCTCGTCGGGCCTGATAGGTGGTGGTATCACACCCTTCTCAAAGGAACCGTACGTGACACTCTCGCGTCATACGGCTCCGTCCCGGAAGAAGGACCTTCCCTTTCCTTTGACCAACGGGTCCTCGAACCTCATCCTTTCAACTAAGACAAAAGGCTGACAGCAGATAGAGAGTGGATTCTTTCAAAGCAAAGCCAGCTCCAACCACGGATAGGTGCTTGTTGATTAAGTGAGATCGCCTTACAGGCATTTTCTCCGCTGAGCCTGTCTAAGTGGTTAGCTGTTGCAACAACGAATCCAGTTATAGGAACTAAATGATCTCCGCGGCTCACTATGAGAATAGTAAAGAGATTAGATAGATCAGCTCAATGATGTTTACTCAGTCGAATGTGTACATATGTCCTTATTGACTAACTGATTCTGCGAGAGTAAGGGTTAAGATTATAGCCCCTATAAAGACAGGTATTGATCGATTAGGCTTTAACCCTAGTGGGTCAAAGCTTTCTTTCGTCTCCAATAGCTGCCTCGCTTCCTTATTGAGAATCTCACCACAATCGCATGGACTGGGAGTTTGATGAAGACTGCACACATGGTTCTCAAATGTATCCCGTGCTACTTTGACTATATGTCCTATGTCAGGAGAAGATAGAATACCTGGGTGATTCACCACTTCCTCTGGTATAAAATACCACCACCCTAAAATCAGGCATATCAGTAGATGGAATCTCATATCATGCAAAAGAGAGTATACTACTGCCTTGCTAAGACTTAAGGCTTTGATTCGACTATCTTGATTCAGTATATCTGGCAACCCCCTGATCTCTTCGCCCTTGAAAGGAAGATTACTGGCTTTAATCTTTAATGGAAACCATGGTGCAGAGGAGTACTTTTTTAGCACCCATTCATTGCTTGCTTCACTACTACTTCCACTAGCTTCACCTTTAATATTTGAATATTTAACCAAAATTGGGTACTTGTACTTACTGTTGTATACTTTGTTCTTCACACGAATGCTGACACTTGTTTTCCCAGAAGGGACTCGTATTTCAGGATTTCCAGAAGTCAATTTATTAAATAATGATAGCATAACCCTTAATTAATGTCGACTAGAATATGCCCGTCTTGGCTGATACTAACTTGACCTCCCAGACAAGGCACAGGTCCCTCTCCCTTGACGTGTACTAATTAGTAGGGCCTCACTCGGCTCCTTATCTTACCGTTCCGTCGGTCCTTAGGGTGAACCTTTTTTCATTACAGGTTGAGGAAGCATCTTCTTTCTAACTACGAGTCTCTTTGAAAGCTAACTGAATGCCTATCTGCTTCTCTCGTTGCCGGTGTGACAGTATGAGTAGACGGTGCTCTCTTTCCTCTTGTTTTTGGGTTTCTAACCGGTGCTATTGAATCCGCAGTTAAGGGAATATTACCATCACCAGTTCTTGGAATAAGAGTTCTGGGACTCAATTTTAGAACCCGGGTTCCCCTAAAAATGATAGGCGGCGGTCATTGGTCTGACTGAAGCAACTTGATTCCCAGAATGCACTCCTTGAAAAGCTCTTGGCTTAGTATCGACTGATTGATGGTTGCGCCCAACAGAAAGCATTGGGAAGAAGTCTTAGAAGTCTTACTAGAGCCGGGTATCCAAGCTAATCCGATGAGAGAGGCATGCTTTTCTTTTTACCAGTGGATTATCATTCCCTACTAACCCAACAATCAAAGAAAGCGATGGGGATAGGTAGCCACCCTGAATAAAGTGAATATTAAGGGTCCTGCCCTTGGGGCCTACAACAAGACCCCAACCCATGGACGCTCGATCCCACCTTGCTCAAGAGGTCGAGGAAAGAGGCTGGATCCATAGACACCAATCAAAACAAGGGAGAAAGCAGTGAGACGATGGAATAATAAGAAAAAAAAGAATCCAAGAGCTAGACATGGGTTGTGACAGAGGGCAAAAGGACGGTATTCCCCCCTATTTAGGGCTAAAAGCGCCTCGTTGTCTAAGAGTCCAATGGGACCAATGGGTTATCGTAGACTCGTCCTTCCCTAAACCCTTACTAACGAGAAGAGGACCAGGTAGAGAGTTCGCCGATGGAGATACCTCTAACTAGGAGGACCTTCAGGACAAGGGATTCATTTCTTTCATTAACCTATTCTTGCGTTTATTATCCCTCTTTCCGGCGATCTCAGCCGGAGCCTTCTTTCTTTCTTTCTGAGTTCTCTCTAAAACTCCTAGAAAGCTACTGTTGTGCCCTATACCCATCAAGGTTTTAGTTATGTCGCCTTGACCCCCTTACCCCTTGCTAACGGGTTTTTCATTGCAAGTACGAAAGCAATCCGATGCGAGCAGTGCCTAGCGTTCATACCTAATTTCCTTTCGTCACCTGGAAACATGGGAATCTTTATAAAAGGAGGGGAACCCACCAGACCAAACGAGGTCCTATCTCCTTTCCAAGGCCCTTGCTTTTCTTGTTAGCTCAAAATCCATACCATACAAACAAAAAGAGATGATTGCTGTTGTAGAGCTTCGAAGCACTCCTTGTGGTATAAGAGAGAGGGTCCCAACTGGCTTTCTAAAGGATAGTTTTATGTGCCATTCTTCTCAAGCCTGGTCTTAACACTTTACTTTATGGTATAAATGGCCTTTTTTTCGTGTACAGCTCTAAAAAGCGGATCCGTGGGCATGAAAAGAACCGGATATAACGGCTATTGGGGAGGGGAGCGCTAACCGACTTGTCCTAGATAGAATCCATGGAACCTTCGTCAGGTAAAGGAAGATGCCTAGAGTAAGAGATATTAACCTCGAAGACTATTCAATGCTGTGCTGTCCAATTCATGATTCCGCTCTCTTACCGGTTTATGAGCTTGAGCTTTTTACGCTTTTCTCCTTGTTGTCCGCTCCTCCTCGTCCAGAGCTAGATTACGGATTCTTGGAGTTCGATCGATGACAGACGTTCCGGGAATGCACAGGGTTAAGGTATGCAATTCATTTTCTTTATATAGTATACGAATTCTTACACGTAACTAGACTCGGGATTCTATTCTAGACACAGATCCACTCTCCTCCATTAAGGAGGAGTACCGGGCACTGAAGGATGTTCCAATCATCCGTATTCTCCCTCCCCTGAGTGGATATAGGGAAGGGGCCGTGCTTGGAAGTAAAGGTCATAAGGGGCTTCAGTCATCCGCATAATAGCATAATAGCAATCAAAGACCCGCTCCAGATCGAGGCACCCCCTATATTCGTTTTAAGATCCGTTGAATACTATTTCCTACCATCAGGGAATACCATTTCCGTATATTGATTGGATATTTACTTCCGCGTGGAAAAAGAAGACCAAGACGAATTTGTATGGCTGCCTTTGATTTTAGTATGCGTAATTGGGGTCAGTGTCAGGCAAGGAAGACCGAAGAACCCTCCACTGCCCACCTACTCCTAATTCGGATATCTAACTAATATAGTCAACTACCCTTACTATAGACATTGAAGTGGTCTCGAAGGAAGAGAAAGGGAAACCATTCGAAAAAGGAAGGTTAGATAAACCTCCACTACTCGTTGTCTATGAGTGGAATCGCCCGTCCAACCTTATAGGAAAGAACGTTAGCGGGACTGCCGTACTAGAAGAGGATTCGTTCTCCAAAGCCATAATCCCATGGAATTCGAGTTATGGAAAGAGAAGCTTCACGGGACCATATCATAGGTCGATCCAAGCAGAAAGCCAAAGAAAGCAGGGAAGGCATACCATTGTCAAGAAGTCGTGCCTCTTATAAGGTCTCGGTCGTACGATATCGGGACTCTCTCTTGGAAGGTGTATGATTGTCCGTTGGCACTATGAATACATAATGTGCAAGATATGGAATGCCGGGAGTACGTTATACGTTATAAGAGCTTTCCTTACACTTCTCTTTGATCTTCTCTCCTCGAGATCGATCGAAGTCCTCCGGTGGAATATTTTGAAGATTCTCCCCCAAGAAGAAATGCATCCTCGAGAATTCCCGTAACGGGTTCAAGGGGTAGTTTCCGGGAAACCTGTATTTCAAGAGAGCCAGAAAGTTATATAGGATAGATTGCTCTTTTTCTCTTACATCCAGCCGTTGATAGTTGGTGGGAGCATGAAGGATCGGTCCGTCCATTATGGATCCACTTGTTGACGGTTCATTGGTTCGCTCTTGGACTACCAAGACCTCATCTTACCGCTTTCCCTTGTCTCCCTTATCTACCTTCTTCGATCTTTCTTCTTTCATGGTGTGAAGTTATCTTTCGGCTATATCTGGCATATCCGCTGTCCAAGATTCTTACATCAACAACTCCAGCATCCGGTACCGAGTCACGATTCTTTCTTCCCTCTTTGCGGAGCTCCTCCTTCTTTATATAGCTTTATTGAAGACCGTAGGATTATATAAAGTCTCGTTGAAGACACGGCACTCCCTCCTTTCATATGCTTCTTTGCTATCTTGTCAGAATCGTATGAGAGGTTTTGAAAAAGCTCGACTGAAAGGAGGGAGGAAGGAAAGAGAAAAAAACCACTATATATAATATGTAGGTTACACGAGAAGTTCTTGTATACCGTGTCGCCTCACAAACTCCCTTTCAGGGTCAATACCAAGAGAACAAGAAGAGTAGGAATGATAGGTCCCACCATTCCCACGTAAGCTACTGAAGGGTTCGGCTCGCCTGTCTTTGAGAAGGGCTCTTCCTAAGTAGGAAATTTAGACTTACAGGCATCCATCTTTTGATCCGGGTGCAAAACAATTCCATCTTTCTTTAGTAGTTAGTAGATACGGGGATGGCTTCCTTGTTGGAGTACGTAGTGGTTCGGATAAGGACGGACACGGCTTTAATGACTTCTTTTCCAGCGCCCTAGCCAAGCTGAAAGTCGAACGGACTCAATCGGAGCTGAACCTACTGAGGGGAGCACCTATGCTATCGCCGGGCATTCATCCTTGTGCTTTTACCTCGCCATCAAATGTTTTTCTTGCTGTGGAGGGATATCCATGCAATGGCATTTCATCAACAGATACCACTTCTTATTGATGCTTTTCTTTTTTTAGAATACCACCTCTCTCTCACATCTCTTTGGAAAGTTTGCATGTCCTCTCTGGCCACCTATCAGCTGGGCCTTGTAATGAAGGAAGAATTTGATGTGGAAGGTTGAATTGAGCCAATGTGTGGAACAGCATTCCCAGTATAACTTGCCTAGCTAGTGCTTCCTAGTGTACGTTGTGGGGTGGTGGAGGGTTTGTTCCTTGAGCAGCAGGTGCAGCCAGGGTATTTCCGATGGCTACCCGCGAGGTCAATTGTGCTAGCATCCGGGCAATCTCAGCTAGTTGACGGCTAACTGCCTCGTTATAAAGTTGCTGATTTGCCGGGGCTGTAGGGTTCAGCTGGTGGTTAGAGCCAGTGGACTCCCCCCGGGAGGGTTCCCGGTGCCTCGGTGATTGGCCATGATCTCTGGGTCTGATTAACCAAGGCGTTCTAGGTTCTCTATTCTGACTAACCTCCTGGACGGGCCTCTAGTAGTGTGCGATAGTACGGAAAGAACAGCATTCTACTTATTTGATTACCTTCTTCCCTTCCTTAGAGTAGGAATTCTCTCTCGAACCCTAGCTAGGAACCGAGAAAAGCGAATGTTCAAAGCGCTGATTCAAAGGGAGCCTAGAAGAAATGGCACCAAGATCGGTCACTGAAGGAGCCCATTTTCAAGTCCATTGTCACGATCCCGTAAGCAAGTATTAGGTAACGGATGCCAGCCCGAAGGGTCCCAAGATGGCTTACCTCTTAGCAACGAGATGTGTGCTTTCAGTAAGCGAAGAAGGAAGGGATGAGAGAGGCCTTTGCCGGGTAAGAGATGAATGAGGCCTTACGAGTGAACTGCCTTACCTTAAGGAGACGTCGGACTTCCCTTTGGAAACTTCCCATGAAGGAGTGCTTTCTTCTTTGCTAAAGAGAATGTCAAACCTGCAAACAAGCCATTCAAGCAAAGAGTCTATTCTGAGCCCTTTTCATGTACAGGGTATTCTCTTGATTAACGCCTTTTCCGCTCTCATTCCGCTTTCCTTTTTGTCTTGACTCTATGCCTTCCAGCTGTCTTGGTGAAGACTGTGGTAGTGGTATCGGTTCTTTGCTGGGTTGATGGAATATCTCTTTCGCTTGCTTCTTTGCCCGAGGGCAAGATCTCTTTCTATAAGGATATAAGGAAAGCCTCCCATCCGATTCGTAAACAGACAGGAGACAGGCAAGAAAGTCACTAGAAGCACCGGAATGACTACCATCGACTGGCTTGCCCGGAATACCAGGACTGAGACCGACAGACTGCTTTCAACCGCTTTGCTACTGGTTCGCTTGGAATGAACCCTTACTGCACTGCTAGCGTTGGAGAGCTTGAAAGCGGCTTGGCTGGCACTCATACTCACACGGATTGGACTTCAACCGTGCTACTAGGCCTAAATTTCCCTCTTCCTTCGGGTGTACTAAGACTATCTCTTTCATAGACTCTTCCTTCTCCCCTCGAGTCAGGAGCTAGCTTTCAATCTCCCACTCCTACTGCTACGACTCCTGATACAATCTTGCTTGGAAAAAACCGTTGCCGAAGAAACTTCATGTTTACCATTGTCACTGACTCATACATTCTCTGTGGAGTCTCCCAGATTTCTCATGCGGACCTCCCACTGAAACTAGTACCTTATCCTTGACCACCATTCCATTAGAGCACAGCTTCGAAGAACTTTTTTTTTTTTACTGTCTACAACTATAGATGCTGTTCATATGCTTTCTTTTTGTTGTTTGGCTATAACAACATCACTTGATTGAAGAAGCCATTAGCACCCGATCTGCGGGCTTCTCTTTTCTCAAAAATGAAAAAAAAAAAGATCCTGTTTTTTGAGAAGCAACTGCATTCTCATCTTCCAAACATCTCCATTTAGAGGTTCCATTTTGCGATGTTTGACAATCGTATGCGTTAATGCAGTAATCATATCAGCAACCATAGATCCAGAAGATTGTATCACTACCCTATCTGCACAACCTGGGCTCTCATACCAGATGATACCAATCTTTAGCTGAAAGAAAGAATCAATTTCTAGGAATGTGCAGAGCTGAGACCCGCTGTTGGTCGGGCTCTCTTGGTAAAAACTTGCTTTTCTTTTTGACTTTTGAGTTTGAGTAAGATTCTCCTCGATCTTTCAAGTACACTCAACCGAGGAATGGTGCTAGTTCCATCATTCCACTTTGTTTGCGGATTCAAGGTCAATCCTTTCGATTGATTGGCCTTATTCCCTTTCTTAATAGAATAGAGGGGCGCTCTCAGCTAGCCTCAAACTTTGGAACAACTGAATCCTCATGCCTCTCCTCATTCTAACTAAATGAAAAAGAGAATTGCTTTGCTTTTTGATTCGCGCTTTGTAGTAATTAGAGGGAGAGCGCTCTGA
This sequence comes from Durio zibethinus, assembly GCF_047325235.1. Lineage (NCBI taxonomy): Eukaryota > Viridiplantae > Streptophyta > Magnoliopsida > Malvales > Malvaceae > Durio > Durio zibethinus. The sequence goes on from NW_028322653.1 coordinate 179,253, forward strand.
CACCGGGCCACCAAAGGTCGGATGGATCGGTCTATTGAGAAAGACCGACCAGGTCGTAACCCTATTCTAAAGCTTTGGAACGAATGGCAAGCAGTATAAGGAGGGATCCCTGCTAGGGTAAATAGCGCGCCTAAGCGAGCAAGCATACGCATAGCAGCCCATAGCGCGCCAAAAGGCTACGTACGCGAGGCTAGAGCGCGAGAGCGGTGCGTGAAGGTGGGAATTTATGTAGAAAGATAGGGAGGCGAGAGATAGTATGAGGCCGGTACTCAAAGGAAGCGGCCCTTGGAAGAGAGTCCGGAGACGCCAAGAAGGGCGTAAGGATCAAACAGAAGGCAAAGCGCCAGAAGGTCTATGATGTGGATAGACCGAGCTCGGAGTCAGACATCCCGGAACCACCTAATCCCATAGGCACTGAGTCAGAAGGATAAGGAGACCTGGTATGGCATCGCTCTATTGTAATTGGGTTCGGTGCGCTAGGCAAACTGCTCATCCGCCATCCGGAGGTACCGAATCAGTGCTATCACCTACGGAGAAGTTGTCTTGCTTTATGTTGAGCAGGAAAACGAGACCAGCAGTTCCGAAGAAGTATATAGCATAGAACTCAAGGCCGAAATTGCAGAGATGCTGCCTCGGGTTCGTGATCTGCTAGTTCCGGCGGAGCGCCGTTATGGCTCTCGCGAAGCACGAGGATTGAAATTAACACGCCCGACAAAGAGCTGAGTGATCGCCTAGTACAACGGGTGGTGGACTCTAGAAAGGTGCTCCATGACAGGATGCTGGCTCCAGAGGCGGAGTCTCTGTTGGCTGATGCGGGAAGGCTCTCTGCGGAGCAGGCGTCCCGATGTCAGAATAGATAAGAAGAGTTGATGGACCGAAGCCGGCGTAAGTCCCTCCCAAAAGGAACTGGAACCGCTCCACATAGATCTCTTTTGGAACGAGCCTTAACTGACGCTACTGCTGCTATTGGTCTTGACACAAAAAAAGCTGTCGATAGATAGAGAACAAGCAAGCATGCCGAGCCGGGCCTGAACAACCGTAGTATCGTGCTAAGCCTATCAAGCCAAAGTGGAGTGAAGGAATACAAGCATTTAGCCAAGGGGGACGGGGCTATTCTCGCCTCACTTGAGCGGGTAGGAGCTGCTTATTCCAGATTGGTTAACCAGAGAAAAGCAACGAATTCTTTCTTTTTGATTTGAATCTTGCCAGGTGGGACAAGAAAATGCCCTTCCTTTCTGATCGAATCCGAACAAGAAATGAAATTGGTTATCACGCAGTGCAACAGGCAAGAAATGAAATCGAATAATTGTATGCCCATCGCGCCCTCTCTTTCAATTGAGCTGATCGCCTCGCTTCGCTAGTTAGAGTTGTGCTCTTCCTGAGCGGATTGCGTGCGCCTAGAGTTGACAGAGCTACTTCTTGCTGTATGCCCGGTGCCCACCAAAGCACAGACTCGACTCACCCACTACTGGACTATTCTACGGGCTGGTGAGACTATTCCACGGATGATGGATGGACTTACTAATTTGCTGACTGATTCAAGGCAATGATAATGGACGGTTCGGTGATCGAGCGAAGATAGACGACAACTGCTTGCTCTATTGTGCTCGCTTGTTTAGGATAAGGGGCTACTCATTCCCATTCCAGTCAATCAGTCATCCCAAGAAAAGTCCTATACATAGCTAAACACCGGGCTGGTTCCTAATACGCGAAGGATTTCAACTTTCTTTATGGCCATCTAGAATAGATTGCTCTAGCATATCCGAATTCTCTGACTGGGCTTCTTTCCTTACTATCATCGGGGCATACTAACGCTGGCTGACGGCATTGGCTTGATAGCGCGGGATTCAGCTGGCTATATTCTTTACCTTTACCGTCACTCCCCTTTGTCCAATAACTCCAATAACTGGGAATCCTGCCTATCGACTGAACTTCTTTTCCCTTTCTCATGGAATTCCCTCTTTTTTCCTAGGTTCTAACTCCTCTACTCTTACTCTAAGCCTGTGATGGATTATTGCTTTCCCCCGCGTACGAACACCTATCTAGTCTCGTCGTCAGTACAGCTAGTGAGGCCCTTTGTCCAAAAGTCACGACTAGAAGAAAGAGTTAGAGTTGGATTCCACAACAAGGGGTATTAAGGGGGGTTACATTACACAATAGAGAAAGTTCGAACTTAGATACCGAGCCGCTTTCCTTGCTTTGTTCTGTGGTACCGCGTCTCCGCTTATGAACTATTCTTAGGTGCCACCATTCGTATTTAGAGCTGTACGGTTTACACCCTTTTTTTTATGTGGGACTCTGCTTTCGGGAATCTTGTTTTATGTGTTGCTGGTTTAGATAGAACGAATATGGCGTGCCCCGTATTTTGGTTTAGAGGGATTCCGCTTTGGGAGCACCGATCTGGCACTTGAATTCCGTAATTAAGCAAGTGAGCGAAGCTACCTGTTCTTAGGTGATAGCGAGCGCATGTGTGCCTTACCTTTCAAATCAAAAAAAGTAGCCGAGCTCTCACAAATAGAATTTGAGTACCACGGAGAAAAGCTAGCTCTTCGTATCATTGGCATTGGGCAGGTAAACCAGGCTACACAACAACTCCTACTCTAGCAGAGGATTTAGTTCCACACCACTCTTCTTCTTTATGATATTGGTTGATCCGGAATTCATTCAACTGAAACAGAAGCTACGGGCCCGAGTGTACGAGGTGAAGGGGGTCCATATTCATGAGCAGATGCACCAACTGCATCTCATGAGATTGGAATATAGGGTAAAGCCTTTGATACTCTATTTTCAGATCTCTCTTTGACGGCCGCTTTAGAGAAGAACCACGCTAAATGGATAGGATCCATTGACTGATTTAGCAGCAGTAGCATCAGTGGCTTGGCTTTTCGGACTGAAGGTTTCATTTATTCCCTAGGGTGGAACCTGAAATCAACGGATAGAACCGATTCAACAGAAAATCTAAGTCCAAAGGAATGAGGCTTCTTCCCTAATGAGATAGTATAGGCTAGCTACTCTTTGCATCGGATTCTCCGGCTTTCAACTATAATGAGTTGGGGATTGATTCGAAGGATAGAGAATTAGATAGCTTTCTTGAATGCTTGTTTGTAAACAGCCAATTCGTCGCTCAGAGAGGAAAGAACGAGAGGCGTCGTCACGAGTAGGCCATTAAGGAACGAACAAAACGAAAGCTGGTACTTCTATTTCTACAGCTAAAAGACTATTCCTTATGCATTAGCCAATAGCAGACGATGTCGAGTAGCTAGCTCATAGCGTCCGATTTGTGGTATAAAGAGAGAGGACATGATCCAGAGTATAAGAAGGAAGGGAAGAATTGCTTACAGTAAGGTAGTTGGTATTCTATATTAAGATAATAATAAGAAGCTAGAGGCTTATCGAGATACTAAAGGGCAAGTACCAGATGAGAATTCTTGGGCACACTACCTTTCCCCCCCCTCAGCGATTGGGTTAACGTAAGCTCGACCCGAATTCGAAGTAGCATCGGATGATACTGGGATGTGGCACCGACGAGGAGGTCTTTTAGACCAGGAGGGAAAAGCTCCCCTTCTTTCAACTTGAGTCTTGTTGTTGATGAACGAGAGTTCGTGCCTGGCCGTGTGCGATCTGACGTCGGAAAGAGGATCCTACACATTTAGTTTAGGCTGAGCCCTTTATATCATCTCGATTCAAAATCCATAAGAGGCGGAGTATCGAAAGCAGGAATACTGCTTATGGTCTTGCAAAGTCTTCCATAAGGCTTGGGCTTGAGGGACCGGAATCGGATAGGAATTCTGTTATGTTACACGGGCACCAGTGAAATGGTTGTGTTCGCGGATGAAAACACTGAAGGGGACAAGCATTATGACTTTAGGAGAGCCGGTACATAAACCTGCCCCTTACTTCCAAGTTCTTCGCCCCCGGATTCTAAATGGCCTAAATGCCGATACATAGACCGGAGTTACGAGAATGGAGTTCTTGAGAACAGAGGTGCTGTTGATGCCATTTCCGAGTCTTTAGCGAGCCTATCTATTTTCTCACTCGTCTAATCTCTCCAGTGTTACCGAGCAAACCAGACGAAACTCTGATCTTTCATTTCAAAGCATTTATCCAAGGCCGATCTTAGATAGAAAGTGTGCCGCCGGAAGCTTACAAGTAGCTCTTCTGCCACAAGCAAGTAAGACCTGGCTCAAACGTCGATTTCATTGCTGCTAAGAAATCTGTTACATTAGCTTAGGCCGACCCGGCTGAAGAAATGACTTAAGAGAATCAAAGATTTCCCCTTTACAAGAGGTGACTCCGATCCTCTCAACCGTGAACAGAAGGAGAGCTGCGGAGTAGCACTATTGTAAAGAACTAGGGGCGCAAGCCCGATTGCACCCGCTTGTAGAACCCCCTTTTAAAGTTACCTTTTTTGTTTTGTGATACCTAGTCTCCTCGAAGTTCAGATCTTAGCTTTAGTTACTATTTCAAGAGTTCTGGAGATGGGTTGTTTCAACTGTTCGCGAATCCACTCACTCGGGAAAGTGCATTCAAAAAGCAAAACCTTGCTATTTGGAACGTTAACTTTCTTTTCTCTAACTAGCTTTACTGGGACTGAATCTTGTACAAAGAAGTGCAAGAACTAATTAATTTCTCACTTACAAGCTCGTACATACTTTTATCCTGTTTGTTCCTATCGTCCCAAGAGGTCGAGAACTCTTTATATGAGTTAGGAGTT